>NC_134356.1:594044091-594314091 GCF_048569485.1 Anomaloglossus baeobatrachus
AGTCCAACAGCCACGTTTAGGATGCCACTAGGTTCACTGAGTGTTTGCTAGTATAATGGCTTAGTAACAATGAGTTTGAGTGTGCAATGCAGGCAGACGTGCTGCAAATATCTTTGCACTAGTGGGACTATACAGAAGTCCAATAGCCACGTTTAGGATGCCATTAGGTTCACTGAGTGTTTGCTAGTATAATGGCTTAGTAACAATGAGTTTGAGTGTGCAATGCAGGCAGAGGTGCTGCAAATATCTGTGCACTACTGGGACTATACAGAAGTCCAATAGCCACGTTTAGGATGCCACTAAGTTTCCTCAGTGTTTGCTGGTATAATGGCTTAGTAACAATGAGTTTGAGTGTGCAATGCAGGCAGACGTGCTGCAAATATCTGTGCACTACTGGGACGATACAGAAGTCCAACAGCCACGTTTAGGATGCCACTAAGTTTCCTCAGTGTTTGCTAGTATAATGGCTTAGTAACAATGAGTTTGAGTGTGCAATGCAGGCAGACGTGCTGCAAATATCTTTGCACTAGTGGGACGATACAGAAGTCCAACAGCCACGTTTAGGATGCCACTAGGTTCACTGAGTGTTTGCTAGTATAATGGCTTAGTAACAATGAGTTTGAGTGTGCAATGCAGGCAGACGTGCTGCAAATATCTTTGCACTAGTGGGACTATACAGAAGTCCAATAGCCACGTTTAGGATGCCACTAAGTTTCCTCAGTGTTTGCTAGTATAATGGCTTAGTAACAATGAGTTTGAGTGTGCAATGCAGGCAGACGTGCTGCAAATATCTGTGCACTACTGGGACGATACAGAAGTCCAACAGCCACGTTTAGGATGCCACTAGGTTCACTGAGTGTTTGCTAGTATAATGGCTTTGTAACAATGAGTTTGAGTGTGCAATGCAGGCAAACGTGCTGCAAATATCTTTGCACTAGTGGGACTATACAGAAGTCCAATAGCCACGTTTAGGATGCCACTAGGTTCACTGAGTGTTTGCTAGTATAATGGCTTAGTAACAAT
The DNA here is from genome assembly GCF_048569485.1 of Anomaloglossus baeobatrachus. Lineage (NCBI taxonomy): Eukaryota > Metazoa > Chordata > Amphibia > Anura > Aromobatidae > Anomaloglossus > Anomaloglossus baeobatrachus. The sequence goes on from NC_134356.1 coordinate 594,045,115, forward strand.
GAGTTTGAGTGTGCAATGCAGGCAGACGTGCTGCAAATATCCTTGCACTAGTGGGATGATACAGAAGTCCAACAGCCACGTTTAGGATGCCACTAGGTTCACTGAGTGTTTGCTAGTATAATGGCTTAGTAACAATGAGTTTGAGTGTGCAATGCAGGCAGACGTGCTGCAAATATCTGTGCACTACTGGGACGATACAGAAGTCCAACAGCCACGTTTAGGATGCCACTAAGTTTCCTCAGTGTTTGCTAGTATAATGGCTTAGTAACAATGAGTTTGAGTGTGCAATGCAGGCAGAGGTGCTGCAAATATCTTTGCACTAGTGGGACTATACAGAAGTCCAATAGCCACGTTTAGGATGCCACTAAGTTTCCTCAGTGTTTGCTAGTATAATGGCTTAGTAACAATGAGTTTGAGTGTGCAATGCAGGCAGACGTGCTGCAAATATCTTTGCACTAGTGGAACGATACAGAAGTCCAACAGCCACGTTTAGGATGCCACTAGGTTCACTGAGTGTTTGCTAGTATAATGGCTTAGTTATAATGAGTTTGAGTGTGCAATGCAGGCAGACGTGCTGAAAATATCTGTGCACTACTGGGACTATACAGAAGTCCAACAGCCACGTTTAGGATGCCACTAGGTACACTCAGTGTTTGCTAGTATAATGGCTTAGTTATAATGAGTTTGAGTGTGCAATGAAGGCAGACGTGCTGCAAATATCTGTGCACTACTGGGACTATACAGAAGTCCAATAGCCACGTTTAGGATGCCACTAGGTACACTCAGTGTTTGCTAGTATAATGGCTTAGTTATAATGAGTTGGAGTGTGCAGAGGACAGGAGGGTACAGTGCCAGGATTGTGGGGCTCTGGGTAGAGGAATGGAAGCCTGCCTTTCTATTCCCTCCTAATGGGGAAATGCAGCGAGGAAATCCCTGACCTTAGCTACACAGACGCTGTCTCTGTTTTCAGGACCTGTCACCTATGGCTCTGACCCTGCCGGTACGAGCCCTTAAAAGGACTGATGGAAAGTGCTATCCCTATGCTGTCCAGCGCTGTGTATGGAGCGCATACAGCAGTATCGGCGATAGGACAAAGGACGGAGCTGCGCCAGTGATGTCTGACACCAAGGACGCAGAAGGCAGATAATGGCGTCCTGGAGGAAAATGTCCGTTTTTATAATGCAGGGACATGTGACATGGACATCCTATCACACATGCCGTTGCTTCTCTGGCTAAAAGTCCACTTAGCTGTGTGTGTGTCTGGGATTGGCTGACATGCTGGCCCGCCCCACTACACGCGCGCGCTTAGGGAAGGAAGACAATGAAAAAAAAAAAATGCAGCAGTGATCTGAAGGCGCTGTTCCCGCACACTATACACTGAAATTTCATAATAGTGTGAGTCACGGAGTGACTTACACTATTACAGCGGAAAGCCAGCTAGGAATTAGCTGTTTGTTTGGTGCTAGAACCGTTCTCAAACGTTTCTAGAACTATCGAGCTTTTGCAAAAAGCTCGAGTTCTAGTTCGATCTAGAACAGGCCCCAAAATCACTCGAGCCTAGAACTGGAGAACCTCGAACCGCGAACCGCGCTCAACTCTAGTAGATAGAGCTCCAAGAAGAGGGGATTGGAGCAGGTTACTATATAAAAGTCTATTGGATATTAAAGCTTGGAACTAGATACCCTAAAGGGTTAAACTAAAAACCTGATTTGTTTTATCTGTATTGATATATAATTCCACTACCTGTTTGATATTTCATGTATTCATTATATATAATCTTTATGTCTTGGCAGTATAATTAATTATTGGTTGTATTTCTTATAGTGTCCGCTGCAGTATGTGATTCAACAAAGAATTATCCTTTATCCATTGAATATGAATATTTTCATCTATTGGAAAGAATGTAATAAATGAAATATTTTTATGTACATATGTATTTATACTTTTTCATACTTTTGTATTGTATGATGTGCAATTAATGTCGTTTTTATGTTTGTTTGTATCTTTGTATTTTTGTGAACTTGTGTTTGTTGCTCCACCCTTAGAGATTTTGAGGGTTTTATAAGGCTGCTTTCACACATCAGTTTTTTTCCGTCCGGCACAATCCGGCAAAAATAACTGATGCAACGGATCAGGCGAAAAAACGGATCCGTTGCATCAGTTTTTTCCATGCGTTCCTTCCGTTTTTTTTTACGGATCAGTTGTGCTACTGAGCATGCGCAGTTCAAAAAAACAGATCCGTCGTTGGATTCCGTCATATGCCGGATGATGACGGATCCGGTGCCCATAGGCTTTCATTGTAAGTCACGAGGGTTTTTCGCCGGAGACAAAAAAACGCTGCAAGCAGCGTTCCATCCGGCCGCCAGATCAGCTATTTACGCTGGATCTGGCAAAAGCCGGATGCAACGCAAGGCCACGCGGCACAATCTGGCGCTAATACAAGTCTATGGGGGAAAGAATGGATCTGGCGGCAACACACGCCGGATCCGTTCTTTCCGTTTTTTACCGGATTGTGCTGCACGGCAAAAAATGGATGTGTGAAAGCAGCCTACGTGTGCTACATTCACTCTGGCTTTGTCATGATTAAGAACAGTCAACTGTTTGAAACGCGTTGACGGACACTGTGTTCTTTTTTTTCCACTATCATGTTTTTTCATGGATTTTAACCATCTTTATTAAATTATTCTTTTAACTAAGCGGTTGCTGGATTCACTCTTTTTTTTATTCATGCCGCTGGTCTTAGTAAATGGGTCATTGGAATTTCAGGAATCTGAGATCATTGATTTTCGTTTTGTTCGCCTATCTTTACAGTACCTGATTTATTGCCTAGGTTATGGTCCTGAGGAGAGGACTTGGGTACCAGCCTCAGATATCCATGTGGAACGTCTGGTTAGGGTATTTCATCCCCTCCATCCGGAGAGACCAGGTCCTGAGGCCCCTCTTAGAAGGAGGGTCACACGGAGTTTTGCACAAACTCGACGACTGTCATGGCGGCATCAGGCTCTGTTCACATTGCAGAGTGTGACACTTCATCCGATGGTTTCTCTGGTGTTTCTGATCAACTTAGGCAAACCCGGGCATCGACCAAGAGTTAAGAGTTGGGTAGCCTGCAAGTTAGGCTTCTTTGATCACATGTAAGGAAGCAAATCACTTCTGATCCTTTCATTCTTAGTCTGAAGGAAATCTTCTACCTACACCAATTATAGTTTGTGCTGTGTTTGTCTGTGAGTTGTGGTGTCCTCGACTTACTGGAGAAAGAGTTGCTTTGAGCTTGTTGTTGTGGAGTAAAGGCCCCTTTACACACTGCAACATTGCTAGCGATATCGCTGTAACGTCACCGGTCTTGTGACGTAATAGCGACCTACCCAGTGACATTGCAGTGTGTGACACGCATCAGCGACCTGGCCCCCGCTGTGAGGTCGCTGATCGCTACAAATCTTTCAGGAACATTTTTTGGTCCTTTGTTTCCCGCTGCGCAGCATGCATCAGTGTGTTTGACACCGTTACAACGACATCATTAGCGACTTAGAACCCAGCCTGTAGGTGTGCTATAGCGTTCCCTTTCCCGCCCCCTTACCTCCAATTGGTGGTCGCTGTTGCGATCTGATTGGGCGGCTTTCACTGAAAAGAAGGCAACTTTAGCGCTTCCGTCCTTTGTTTCAAAGCTACCTTGTTCCGGAGCGTGCTGGTTTGCGGATCATTGGAGAGTTCTCCAGTCTGCAATACTATAAAGCCTATACGGTAAGCATAATGTGATTGAAGCTGTATTGATGCTGTATAGATAAACCAGTGTGGAGTCGCCGCACAGAGAACTCTACAAAGATACGCTAAGCAACAGCTCAGGAACAAAGGATATACAAGTGCTACTTTTGCCAATCTTTCCAAGCTCGGGGTCGCCAATAATAACGCACTAGTGATCACCAATCGGAGCTGAGGGGGGGGTGTAAAAAGGACACCTAGGTGACTTCAGCGCCAAACACCACGCCCCTAACATAGGTGTGAGTCGTCAAATAGCTGCTGTATGACACGTCCCCAACGACCAGCAAGGTCGTTCTGCAGGTCCGTATATCGCTGCTGCGTCGTTGGCCAGATCTGCCTGTTTGACAGGTCACCAGCGACTGTTTAGAGACTTTCCAGCGATCCCGGCCAGGTCGAGATCACTGGTGGGATCGCTAGAAAGTCTCAGTGTGTAAAAGGGCCTTTACTTGTCATCTTTTTTCCACCCTGCTCATTTTCCTCCTAATCTCTTATTGTCTTATACCTCTGTTTGCATGCTGTGCAACAGAGCTTTCTGTTTATTTGTGTGGGTTAAATCACACTCCTGTCCCGAATCCCCCTAGGGAAGGGGGTATAAGATCAGGGCTGGTCAGCAGCAGGGCCAGGAAAGAGACTCAGACATCCCCACCATTAGGGGTCTCTCCGAGAATAGGGATAGCACCGGGCCCCCTAGTCTGAGTGTCAGCTTAGAGGCCCCAGTTTCCTGCTATCTCCATAGTTCCCCGTGACATTCTGGGATATTGTCACATCCAGGTGCTTTATATTTTTATAGAAGCTTTATTGCAGCAACAACTTCTTTTAAGATGTTCGTTTGTGATCATTTCTAGTCTCCATTTCTTCCCATATCAGAATCGTTTTTGGGGTACGCTCATATCGAAGTTGAAAACGAGCTATTGACTAGTCCATTTGTGCACCTTGACTAATCTTTTCTGTGCTTTTATTGATACAATTTTGTGCTTATTATGAGGTTTTCATCACTTGTTACAACATTTTTTTATGGTATTACAGAGCAAAAATAAATGTAATTTTGGTGTTCTTGATTTTTTTTGTTTACAATGTTTACCAATCAGCTTAATTTTTATATTTTGCTTGGACTTTTTTTAACCCAGCGATACTACGTTTATTTTTATTAGAACTTTTTTTTAAAATTTTATTAACATTTTTAAACTTTTTTTTTTTACATTTTTCACTATTTTTAATAGTCACCTTAGGGAACTATAACCTGTTGTTATCTAATTGCTTGCGCTGTATACAGCGATGATACGGCTTTCCTGCATATAGTGAAAATTAGCCTCCTTTGAAGACTGGCCACAGGCAAGTTTCAAAGCAGCTCTGCTATGCCAATCAGGAAAGTCTTCAGCAGAACCCCCGCTGTTATAGCAACCCATCAATGACCTACAATCACATCATGGGCCGATGGAAACTTAACATGGTGCGCCCCCATTCCGGCGCACGTTAATTACCGCTGTCAAGAGTTTGACAGTGGGATTTAACAGGTTACAATTGCAGATGCAGCTCCGCTTCCCCCACAATTGTTAGTGGCACGTCCTGGCTGCCGGAAATAGACGAACAAGTGCAGATGAGTAGGTTAAGTTCTGCGATGCCAGGGATCTAATGACGAGATGGAAGTCAGGCTGTATTTAAGTGCAACAGCCTTACGAATGTTATGTTCTGCAACCTGATTAAGTGAGCTCCTAACTCATTGTCTCCGTACCTGTCATGTGGGTTAGACCCCTTTGCACTTCTTGCCTTTCCAGCTTTTTTTTTCTTTCTAGCTCCATCGGCAACAGAGCAGTGTCAGAATATCCTGCGGGCAGAGACCACCACCACCACCTCTGCAAGTAATATCACTGATTTCTGACCACCAGGTATTGACACCACTCTGTTGCCTATTCTTCCTGCTGATCTGAGCCCACAATAGAGGGTGCACTGTCATTGTACACATCCCACAGGGACAAGCACAGCCCCGGAAACAAGTGTCACTGATGACGCTTTGTTGCAGGGTGGAGGGAGAGACTGTGACAGTGACTGCAGCTTCTGCAACCTGATGATGCTTTGTTTCAGTATCCAATATTCACTGGGATTCTGTACCAAAGCATGAAAAAAAAAAAATACAATAGTACTTAGCATAGTGACGGGAAGAGAGAATTTTTAATACAATTATATTAGAAACTAGAAGGTGGCCCGATTCTAACGCATCGGGTATTCTAGAATTTACGTATTGTGTAGTTAATGTATGATTTTTGTTATATATATAGATGTTGTTGTGTGTAGTTGCCAGTGTTTGTGTAGGGCGCTGTAAATGTTCTGGGTGTTGTCTGGGTGGGGTGTGTGAGAGCGGTGTTGTATCTGTGTTGCGTTGTGTGTTGCGTTGTTTGTGGAGCGCTGTGTGTCTGCAGCGTTCTGTGTGTGTGGTGCTGTGTGTGTTGCGCGGTTTGTGTGGGTGTGTGTTTTGGGGGAGGCATGTTTTGTGCAGTGTGTGTGTTGTGCAGTATGTGCGTATATGTGTATGCCGGGGTGTTTGTGTTGTGTGTGGGTGTCTGTGTAGGGCGGTGTTTGTGGTTCCCAGTGTGTGTGGTGTGTTGTGCGGTGCGCGTATGGCGGTGTGTGTTTTGGGGGAAGGTGTGCACCCCCATCGTGCTCCATCCCCCATGCTGCGCACCCATCGTGCTCTATCCCCCATGCTGCGCACCCCATCGTCCTCCATCCCCCATGCTGCGCACTCCCCATCGTGCTCCATCCCCCATGCTGCGCACTCCCCATCGTGCTCCATCCCCCATGCTGCGCACCCCCCATCGTGCTCCATCCCCCATGCTGCGCACCCCCCATCGTGCTCCATCCCCCATGCTGCGCACTCCCCATCGTGCTCCATCCCCCATGCTGCGCACTCCCCATCGTGCTCCACAGTCACAAATCAGACAGTATACACGCACACATCTGATCGCATACACTCACACCCCACTTCTTCCTGTGCCCTCCGGTGGGCGGTCCCAGCAGCTGTGCTGCACGCCGTGCTCCTCTGCCTTCTGCCGACACGCACACATCCGATCGCATACACGCACTGACGATATCGCACTCACAACATCCAGAGATACCACATGCTTCTGGCCATGTGATCCTCCGGCAGGTCCTGGAAGGTCACTGCACGCACAGTATCGCCGCCGAGAAGCGATATCACTGGATGTTGTGTGTGGATGCGATCTAATGTGTGTGTGTGTGATCTGATGTGTGTGTGTGTGTGTGTGTGTGTGTGTATTCCGCCGCCGAAGGACCTTAATGCGCTCACCTGCTCCCGGTCGGCGTCTGGTGAGTATGACTGCGGGGTCTTCTTTCTTCTGGGGGTGCCCGCTGCCTATAATGAAGTGTCTTGCAGTGTCTTTAACTCTTTCACCGCTGCATGACACTTCATTATTGACCGCACTGGTGTACGCTGGTAACCATGATACGAAGCGCTTCCTATAGTTACGCGATGTTCATCATGGTTACCAGCGTACACCGGCTCCGTCACGATCCCAACATCGCAAGGTTATGTCTGGGCTGGGGGAGTCGGGGTCTCGTTTGAATTCGGGGGAAGGGGCGTGGCCGAGCGGTCGATGCGTGCGGAGGGTCGGGGCGAGCGGCCAATCCATGCGGGGGGCGGGGCCAGGCCGAGGCCAGCGGCCAATCCAACAGTTGTCACTCTTAACGACACAATTTTGGAGCAAGACAGACAGACAGACAGAATAAGGCAATTATATATATAGATTAGACTACTGTACTAAATAGGTATTTATATTAAAATTACTTTGGCCTTTAGACCACCCCTTTAAATTTTGGTATTTTTTGGATGGGGAAAGGAGAAGGATTCTCATTTTCATCGATTTTTATATTTTTAATTGTGAAAAAAAAAGGTTTTTTTTAACTTTTCACTTATTAAGGGGTTTTGGACATAGTGTTGTTTGGTTGCTTTTACTATACACTGCAACACTTCAGTCCCAAGAGAAACACGAAGATGGCCGACTTGAATTAACAATGTCCCATACACCACTCCACTATTCATGCTGCTTGGTACAGCCCAACATTAGCTGCAACTTTACAAGGAAAATACAATGAAATCCAAGGCATTGAGAAAATTCCTCTGCTGTTTGGAAAACTTTTATTTGTTCCAGCATACAAAGATAAAATCCAATAGCAACATTTCATCCGACACAGGGCCTTTATCAAGCCATTAAAAGCCATTGTATGTAATTTTTAGCGCTTGAGATAAAGGCCGTGTCGGCCGAAACGTCGCTATTGCATTTCTTCTTTGTATGCTGGGACAAATAAAGGTTTTTCAAACAGGAGAGGAATTTTCGGTGCCTTGGATTCCACGAAGAGGGCAGAGATGGAGCCTTCAGCAGGCCCTCGCCTGTGGTGGCAACCCAAAATCCAAAGGGCACTAAAACGGACACCCCACCAAGGTTGCACCACTTAATTCCCCCTTTAACTGATTAACAGCGGCAGCGACCACAGCTGTTATAGTCCTGAGAACCAGCTAAACCATGTCCATGGAGAGGGAAGGAGCTAAAAAGAAATGAGAAATATAAAGGAAGAAATTAGATTAGGGCTAGTTGGTGGCCAAAACGGTTTGTGAAATTTATCTATAGTTCCCTGTCATGTGACGTTTTTGTTTTTTTTATTATGCTCCTTACATTTCAGCCTATAGGGCACAGTGACCTGTGATTCTGTTCATTTAAATCATTAGATGTGAGGCTACAACATGTCACGTTGCCATTAAACCCCGGCCTTAAAGTATTTTGTGCCATATCCACTTATGACTCTGACTCAAAAAACATCAAAATCCAGGATTGGTTTTCATCAAACTCTTGGATTTTTTTTGTACAATGTTCATGGGAAGAATTGAACCACATATTTGGTCCATTACGAATCCAGGAATAATTTAACTCAGAAAAGTAAACATTAATACAATTGTTTCTAGGTTGTAATATCTTATGAGCCTGCACCTCCCAGTCTGAATTTCAGGAATACAGGTTTCACACCACAATGGCTCTTCTAAGCCTTGATGTCATTATGGGGTTCTGTGCCATCTGGGTATTGGCGGTGTTGGCTTAGGGAGAGCACTTTTCTTGTGCCCAGTTGGAGCAGCACATTTTGCAGACTTGGCATGTCAATTGATCACCATATATTTAGTGGTCACCTTGTAGCGCAATGGAAAATGTTTGTTTAGATTTGGCAAACTCACGGCCGGAAAAAAGCCAAAACCAAATCCTTGTACTGGCCTAAAGGATATGAATTCTTGTTGTTTTGCTAAAGTATTTTGGAAATAGGGTTTCATAGAAAAATTTTGAACTATGCCTAAAGCCTCGTTCAGAGATACTGTCTGAGGGCAGACGATAACCCGTTTCTTGTGAACCAACTTTAAAAGGTTATTGCGAAATCAAAGTTCCAAGTGATAACTGATGAGATATAGTCGGAAAGTGAACAGTCAGTCCTTGAAGCTCATGTGTAGGAAAAGGGAGAATGGGCAAGCTTAAGGATGTGAGCGACTTTGACAATGGCCAAATTGGGAAGGCTAGAGTGAAAAGAATAATGAATGGACCAGGGACTTGGACAGGGCACAAGGTCTAGCCCATCTTATCTAATCACACACAGGATCTACTCACAAACCACTCACGATGGCTATGCCATATCACATACAATGGGCACATGAGCGTTACCACTGGAAGCTGGTGGCTGTAGAATTCAACAAGGTCATTTTTTTTTTCCCCCCTGGTAATAATAAAGTAAACTCTTGATCAATCAGTTTCTATTCTGACCAAACCATTGTTAAATCTTTTAGCTCCTGGTTTGTGTACCTAAAAGTCATAGGCATCTCAGCATATCGCTGAAGAAACGCTCAGGCTTTATGCAGACATTTTTCCAGATCTGTCCACTGCTTTCATATCCATGTTTGTAAGATGCACTCAAGAGCAAATGTTTTTCCACACGAGTGAGAACAATCCTCGAATGAAGGGAACTATTCGCCAAATTTTCAGGCAAAAGTGCTTAGTGCAAGGCTGGAGCTGCTGAATGATGCCCATATTTGAGTTTCAGTAGCCTATGTAGTACCACACCATAATGGCATGGTATAAAGGTGGTCAGAGACTACAGTCCACAAACTGTGCAGCTATCGAGGTCTCCAAAATATCATGGCATACAATCCCCAATTACTCAAAATATAATGTCCGACATTGATCATTATAGTTTTGTTTTTCTTACATTTTACATCAATTCTCAACTGTTTGACATGAACGTACACGCATGCATGGTTTGTTTTTAAATAGGGAAGTGGGCAGGTGATTTTCTGGTACAATACGATTATCTTTACAACTAGGGCTTAAGCAGCTCTAACAAGATCAGTAAGTTTTATTGCTTTACCTTCTCCTGTTATCTTGTTGTGAGCTCTAGAGAATTCAACAATTATTAGTAACTACCATAGTAGTACTAGTAACTCACCACATATAAATACAAACTGCATAGGCCTGGCTCCCCCTCCCCTCTTTCAGTGCTGGCATCAGTGATAGTAAATCTGAACTGAATTTGCACCACTGCCCCCTCACACCTCTCAGCAGTGATAGTGAATGCACTGAGAAGTGGGTAGGAGGTGCAGTGAATATACAAATTGTAATTACATGCACTTTACAAGCCTGAAAAGTGTACAACAAAATAGCAAGAAAAGTTACGGCGCCTAAGGCTATGTGCACACGCTGCGGTTTTTTTACGCTGCGTTTTTTTGGCCGCTAAAAACGCACCCACAGCAAACGCATGCGTTTTTACCACGATTTGGTGCGTTTTTTGGCTGCGTTTTGATCTCTGCGTTTTCCCAATACATTGCATGGGGGAAAAATGCAGAAAACAGCAGGAAAGCATTGACATGTCTACCTTTTTTTTACGCTCAAAAACGCAGCTAAAAAAAAAAAAGTTGTGTGCAGACAGCAAAATGAAAACTCAAGACTTTGCTGGGGAAGCAAATTCATGCAGTTTTGAGGCCAAAAAACGCACCCAAAAACCGCGCAAAACCGCCACGAAAAACGCACTGTGTGCACATAGCCTAAAAGGTCTGCTTCAGCCCTTTTCAAATTGAACATTAGGATTACACTAGTAAATCACCTGACATATTCCCTTTAATAGAAAAGAAAAGAAAAAAGGAAGAGGAGAATGCTGGTATCAGTTTGTACACTGCAGCAAAACAGTCTAGCAGGTTGAAATCAGATTTATGCCTATGATCCCTAATCCCCCTCATCTGTCACTGGAAAGTCAGGCAGAATACACAATCACTGGTGATAAAGTAGAGCTCTCCAAAATAATGTGAACAGAACACCACCCACTTAGGGTACGTTCACTTGAATTTCATCACATGCTGATTTTTTTTGCATATAATATTGCCTGCAAACTAGTTAACATTTTTGTAAAAATGATCCATATTCAAGGTGTTGGCAAGATTGCAGAATACTGGACCTTTTACACTAAGCAGATCAGCAGCTGTTTAGGAGCCTGATCACACAGACTGTTTCATATGTGCATAGAATGAGAAATATTATTATATAAAAAAAAAATTATCTTGCAGCGCTGGGGTCCTGGGTTCAAATCCCACCAAGGACAACATCTGCAAGGAGTTTGTATGTTAGCCCCATGTTTGCGTAGATTTCCTCCCACATTCCAAAGACATACTGATAGGGACTCTAGATTGTGGGCCCCGATGGGGACAGTGTTGCCAATGTATGTAAAGCGCTGTGGAGTTAATAGCGCTATATAAATAAATGAATGAAATATATAATATATATTATTCTCTGCAGCGCCGATCCTATTTACAGAGGACAATGTGCTGCCAAACAATTTTTTTTTTTGCCAAGTGGACAAAAAGATCATTTCTCCCAACAAATGATCATTTTGTTCACATATGAGGAACCCGTGGCCAATTTGTACTATTATTGTGAAATGAGCTTTCCTAGGAACACTTGTTCCTGAGACTTGTGCAGTGTAAGTGAAATATCACTTATTGAAACAGCTTTTGCTGCCACTGCGATGCCTTGGGCTAGTTTCACACATCCAGCTTGTCACCAGTTTGGACGCACTCCAGTACAGTGTAATACAGTACAATGGCAGCGCGACATGCCGTCATGTGACCGGAGCATATGACCGAGACGTTTCGGCGCTGCCATTGTACTGTATACACTGTACTGGCGTGCGCCAGATGTGTGAAACCGGCCTTAGGCTGGGCTTCATAATAGACGTCTCATTATATACTACAATACTGAAAATTGCAATATATTGTGCAAGCGATCAATGGATCGTAAGGTCAAGTCCCCCTATGGAGAATAAAAATAAATAAAATAAAACTAAAGTGAAAACATTACTGATATTAGCTGGTCTGTGAAAGCATGATATATCGATAACCTATAAAGTAAAATGCTGTTAAGGCAAAAAAAACAAACAAACAAACCCCTAACAACTGGAATAGCAAAAGTAATCAAAACCTCCATAGTACTCTAAAATAGTAATACTAAAATTTACAGTTTGGCACACCAAAAAAACCCTCCCATAGCTGCAATAACAGAAAAAAAGTTGTTTATCAAAAAAAAAAAAAAATGAGGGCAAAAAAATAGCTCTATATATCTATTATGCCTTTTGACTATAAAGAAAAAAAGACTACATTTTGTGATCGTTGTAGAACTAACCTGACCTGATACAAAAAGTACCTGTGAAGGTGATTTCATTGAACTATGTACAAATTGGCAGAATCCCCCCACTATTTTACACTTGTCGCTTGACATTTTGGTTCCGGTTATTCAGTGATATGACAAAAGTGAATAGCGTCCTTGAAAACTACAACTGATAGTAATTTTATGTTGTACTTCTTTTGAAAAGGGGAGGGAAAAAAAATAAAAACAAAAAGAAAACATCTACATTCTAAGGCCCTGTGCGTACGCTGCACTTTTTACTGCAGTTTTGCTGCAGAAGATGTTCATAGCAGTCCTTCCACAGCAAAACCTATGGTAAAAAAAAAAAAAAAAAAAAAAAATGCTATGCGCACACTGCGGCTTTTTTCACCAACAGGTTTTGCTGCATGTTTTCAGCAGCAAAAAGAATTGCATGTCACTTCTTTTCCGCAGGTACATGCAGTTTTTGCCATAGATAGTCAAAAATCACAGGGAACAACTCGCGGAAAAATTGCGGCAATACCACGGGCAAACCGCATGCGGTTTTTTTTTCCACAGGTGCAGTAATCTTTCAGAGGGTCTAGAATTATAAGAAAATTCCATTTTCTAGTGCGCACAGGGTCTTAAGGCCCTGTACACCCGCTGTGTTTTTTAATACAGTTTGCTGCCCAAATTTGCATGCCTGTCCTTATGCTAAAGTCAATGAGAATTCTGAAGTGCTGTGCGCACATTGCTTCTATTCTCCTTGTAGTTTCGGGTGCAGAAAAAAATAAGCGCCTGGAGATGGGGCGCTTGCACAGATTGGGCTATCGGCTCAATGACAAGCCAGGATCTTATCTGCGAATCCCCCCCCCCCGCCAGCACCATACTGTGTGTGCAGATGAAATCTTGAGTAGAGCTCAATCTGCACACGCACGGACTCCAGGCACCATTACTTGAAGCTCGCTCTGCCGACATTTTCAAGATGGCCCTTACCTCACCCCCGCAGTGAGCACAGCCCGACATCAACAGACAGCATAGCCTGTGACCTCTCTCCACCATCCCAATTGGCTTATAAGACACACCCCCACCCCCTTCCATTTTCCTCTCAAATCTTTGGGAAGAAAAGAGCATCTTCTAGTGGGGGGTCGTCTTATACGCCGGATATACGGGAGGGGGTGGGGGGGGGGTGGTGTGTATATATATATATAATATATATATATATATATATATATATATATATATATATATATATATATATATATATATATATATATATATATATATATATATATATATATATATATATATATATATATATATATATACATATACACTGCAGCGTCCAGGGGAGGTGGGGGCAGCAGCTCTGGAGCACAGGGGAACGCTGCGGGCTGCAGCCTTTGATCTCCTGCACCCGCTCATATAATATGCACAGCCGCTGTCCATCTCCAATGGTGCTGAAATCGCACGCAGTGAGGGGCTGGGGCAGCGGTGCATATTATATGAGCCTGCGTCCCAGTGTGATGGCACATGCCCACCCCCCCCCGTGTTAGATTTGGCCCCCAGGCTGCTGCTCATTCTAAAATAAAAAAGCTTTACTTACCCCTGCAGCGTTTCTCCCCGTGTCCCTGCTTCCACTGTGATCAGGCAGGCAGAGAGCTCAGCCTGCTGTGCCGATCACATGACCGCACTGAGAACCAGGAAGTGGAAGAACAGAAGCACGGAGCCAGACAGGAGGGAGCTCAGCGCTGGAGGAGATAAGGAAAGAGGGTTTTATTTTACTTTGGGCAGCAGCCTGGGGGCGATATCTGACACAGGGGGACTTGTGCGATCTATAGGGGCCATGGGCAGCACTATGGGGGCGATATCTGACACAGGGGGACTTGTGCGATCTATATAGGAGCCATGGGCAGCACTATGGGGGCGATATCTAACACAGGGGGACTTGTGCGATCTATAGGGGCCATGGGCAGCAGCATGGGGGCGTTATCTAACACGGGAACGTGTGCAATCCGTAGGGGACCATAGGCAGCACAGGGGAACGTGTGCCATCACAAGGGGGCTATATTCAATATAAGGGGGCCATATCCAGATTAAGGGGGCTAATTTTAGGATGGGGGGCTATGAGGGACATATACCCTATATGATTTGTTAGAGGGACACTGGCATTATAAGATGGACCCCATTTAACATTAAAAAAAAAAGAAGGGAATTTTGTTACTTACCGTAAATTCCTTTTCTTCTAGCTCCAATTGGGAGACCCAGACGATTGGGTGTATAGCTACTGCCTCCGGAGGCCACACAAAGCATTACACTAAAAAGTGTAAGGCCCCTCCCCTTCTGGCTATACACCCCCCGTGGGATCACGGCTGCTCAGTTTTAGTGCTAAAGCAAGAAGGAGGAAAGCCAATAACTGGTTTAAACAAATTCAATCCGAAGTAACATCGGAGAACTGAAACCGTTCAACATGAACAACATGTGTACCCGAAAAAACCAAAAATCCCGAAGGAAACAGGGCGGGTGCTGGGTCTCCCAATTGGAGCTAGAAGAAAAGGAATTTACGGTAAGTAACAAAATTCCCTTCTTCTTCGGCGCTCCATTGGGAGACCCAGACGATTGGGACGTCCAAAAGCAGTCCCTGGGTGGGTAAAGTAATACCTCAAGTGAGAGCTGCAAAACAGCCCTCTCCTACGAGGAGGCAACCGCCGCCTGCAGGACTCTTCTACCTAGGCTGGCGTCCGCCGAAGCGTAGGTATGCACCTGATAATGTTTGGTGAAAGTGTGCAGACTCGACCAGGTAGCTGCCTGGCACACCTGTTGAGCCGTAGCCTGGTGTCATAATGCCCAGGACGCACCCACGGCTCTGGTAGAATGGGCCTTCAGCCCTGATGGAACCGGAAGCCCAGCAGAACGGTAGGCTTCAAGAATTGGTTCCTTGATCCATCGAGCCAGGGTGGATTTGGAAGCCTGCGATCCTTTGCGCTTACCAGCGACAAGGACAAAGAGTGCATCCGAGCGGCGCAGGGGCGCCGTGCGGGAAATGTCGATTCTGAGTGCTCTCACGAGATCCAACAAATGCAAATCCTTTTCATACCTATGAACTGGATGAGGACAAAAGGAAGGCAAGGAGATATCCTGATTGAGATGAAAAGAGGATACCACCTTAGGGAGAAACTCCTGAATCGGGCGCAGCACTACCTTGTCCTGGTGAAAAACCAGGAAGGGAGCTTTGGATGACAGCGCTGCCAGCTCGGATACCCTCCGAAGAGACGTGACCGCTACCAGAAAGGCCACTTTCTGTGAGAGCCGGGAAAGTGAAACATCTTTCAGAGGCTCGAAGGGCGGCTTCTGGAGAGTAACTAGTACCCTGTTCAGATCCCATGGATCTAACGGCCGTTTGTACGGAGGGACTATGTGACAAACCCCCTGCAGGAACGTGCGTACCTGAGGAAGTCGTGCTAGACGCTTTTGAAAAAATACCGATAGCGCTGAGACTTGCCCTTTAAGGGAGCCTAGCGATAAGCCTTTTTCCAAACCAGATTGCAGGAAGGAAAGAAAAGTAGGCAATGCAAATGGCCAGGGGGACACTCCCTGTGTCGAGCACCAGGATAAGAAAATCTTCCACGTTCTGTGGTAGATCTTAGCAGACGTGGGCTTCCTAGCCTGTCTCATGGTGGCCACGACCCCTTGAGATAATCCTGAAGATGCTAGTATCCAGGACTCAATGGCCACACAGTCAGGTTCAGGGCCGCAGAATTCAGATGGAAAAATGGCCCTTGTGACAGTAAGTCTGGCCGGTCTGGTAGCGCCCACGGTTGGCTGACCGTGAGATGCCACAGATCCGGATACCACGACCTTCTCGGCCAGTCTGGGGCGACGAGCAGGGCGCGGCGGCAATCGGACCTGATCTTGCGTAGCACTCTGGGCAAGAGTGCCAGAGGGGGAAACACATAGGGCAGTTGGAACTGCGACCAATCTTGCACTACGGCGTCTGCCGCCAGAGCTCTGTGATCGCGAGACCGTGCCATGAAAGTTGGGACCTTGTTGTTGTGCCGGGACGCCATTAGATCGACGTCCGGCCTTCCCCAGCGGCGACAGATTTCCTGAAACACGTCCGGGTGAAGGGACCATTCCCCTGCGTCCAAACCCTGGCGACTGAGGAAGTCCGCTTCCCAGTTTTCTACGCCGGGAATGTGAACTGCGGATATGGTGGAGGCCGTGTCTTCCACCCACATCAGAATCCGCCGGACTTCCTGGAAGGCTTGCCGACTGCGTGTCCCGCCTTGGTGGTTGATGTATGCCACCGCTGTGGAGTTGTCCGACTGAATTCGGATCTGCTTTCCTTCCAGCCACTGCTGAAAGGCTTGTAGGGCAAGATACACTGCCCTGATTTCCAGAACATTGATCTGAAGGGTGGACTCCTGCTGAGTCCACGTACCCTGAGCTCTGTGGTGGAGAAAAACTGCTCCCCACCCTGACAGACTCGCGTCTGTCGTGACCACCGCCCAGGATGGGGGTAGGAAGGACCTTCCCTGTGATAATGAGGTGGGAAGAAGCCACCATTGAAGAGAGTCCTTGGCCGTCTGGGAAAGGGAGACTTTCCTGTCCAAGGACGTCGACTTCCCGTCCCATTGGCGGAGAATGTCCCATTGAAGTGGGCGCAGATGAAACTGCGCAAACGGAACTGCCTCCATTGCTGCTACCATCTTCCCCAGGAAGTGCATGAGGCGTCTTAAGGGATGCGACTGGCCCTGAAGGAGAGAATGCACCCCTGTCTGTAGTGAACGCTGCTTGTCCAGCGGAAGCTTCACTATCGCTGAGAGAGTATGAAACTCCATGCCAAGATATGTTAGTGATTGGGTCGGTGACAGATTTGACTTTGAAAAGTTGATGATCCACCCGAAAGTCTGGAGAGTCTCCAGCGCAACGTTCAGGCTGTGCTGGCATGCCTCTTGAGAGGGTGCCTTGACAAGTAGATCGTCCAAGTAAGGGATCACCGAGTGTCCCTGAGAGTGCAAGACTGCTACCACTGCTGCCATGACCTTGGTGAAAACCCGTGGGGCTGTCGCCAGACCAAACGGCAGGGCTATGAACTGAAAGTGTTCGTCTCCTATAACGAAGCGTAGAAAACGCTGGTGCTCTGGGGCAATCGGCACGTGGAGATAAGCATCTTTGATGTCTATTGATGCTAGGAAATCTCCTTGAGACATCGAGGCAATGACGGAGCGGAGGGATTCCATCCGGAACCGCCTGGTTTTCACGTGCTTGTTGAGCAGTTTTAGGTCCAGAACAGGACGGAAAGAGCCGTCCTTTTTTGGCACCACAAATAGATTGGAGTAAAAACCCTGACCTCTTTCCAGAAGAGGAACAGGGATTACCACTCCCTCTGCCCTTAGAGAGCACACCGCTTGCAGAAGAGCATCGGCTCGGTCGGGATGTGGGGAGGTTCTGAAGAACCGAGGCGGAGGACGAGAACTGAACTCTATCCGGTACCCGTGAGACAAAATGTCTGTTACCCACCGGTCTTTGACCTGTGGCAGCCAAATGCCGCAAAAGCGGGAGAGCCTGCCACCGACCGAGGATGCGGAGAGAGGAGGCCGAAAGTCATGAGGCAGCCGGCTTGGAAGCGGTTCCTCCGGCTGCTTTCTTTGGACGTGAGTGAGTCCGCCAGGAAGCTGAGCTCCTCTGCTCCTTCTGAGTCCTTTTGGACGAGGAGAATTGGGTCCTGCCCGAACCTCGAAAGGACCGAAACCTCGACTGTCCCTTCCACTGCTGAGGTTTGTTTGATCTGGGCTGGGGTAAGGAAGAGTCTTTACCCTTGGACTGTTTAATGATTTCCGCCAATTGCTCACCAAACAGCCTGTCTTGAGATAATGGCAAACTGGTTAAGCATTTTTTGGAAGCAGAATCTGCTTTCCATTCTTTTAACCATAAGGCTCTGCGTAAAACCACCGAGTTGGCGGACGCCATTGACGTACGGCTGGTAGAGTCCAAGACCGCATTGATAGCGTAAGTCGCAAACGCAGACATTTGCGAGGTCAAGGACGCCACTTGCGGCACACTGATGGACGTATGATCGAGTCCACCTGCGCTAGACCAGCTGAAATAGCTTGGAGTGCCCACACGGTTGCGAATGCTGGAGCAAACGACGCACCGATAGCTTCATAGACAGATTTCAACCAAAGGTCCATCTGTCTGTCATTGGCATCTTTAAGTGAAGCCCCATCTTCCACTGCAACTATGGATCTAGCCGCAAGTCTGGAGATTGGGGGTCCACCTTTGGACACTGGGTCCAGCGTTTGACCACGTCAGGGGGAAAGGGATAACGTGTATCCTTAAGACGTTTGCAGAAACGCTTATCTGGAGAAGCATGGTGTTTCTGGACTGCTTCTCTGAAGTCCGCGTGGTCCAGAAAAGAGCTCAATTTACGTTTGGGATACCTAAAATGGAATTTCTCCTGCTGTGCTGCTGCCTCCTCCGCTGGAGGAGAAATATCCAGCAGTCTATTGATGGCCGCTATAAGATCATTCACCATGGCGTCACCATCAGGGGTATCCAGGTTGAGAGCAGTCTCAGGATTAGACTCCTGATCACCTAACTCTGTCTCATCATACAGAGAATCCTCTCGCTGAGACCCTGACCAGCGTGATGACGCCGAGTGTCTCTCCCAGCGAGCTCGCTTAGGCTGCCTGGGACTGTCGTCCGAGTCAGAGCCTTCAGCCTGTGATGCCTGGGACCCCCTTGGAGCACGTATTAGTTCCAACTGAGGGGGACCGGGAAACATTGAATCAGCAGTGCCCATGGTCTGAGTGACCGGCCTGGACTGCAAGGTTTCTAGGATTTTTGTCATAGTCACAGACATCTTATCAGCAAAAACTGCAAACTCTGTCCCCGTCACCGGGGCAGGGTTCACAGGCGTCTCTGCCTGGGCCACTACTAGCATAGACTCCGGCTGACGAAGTGGCACAGGGACCGAACATTGCACACAATGGGGGTCAGTGGAACCTGCCGGTAGATCAGCCCCACACGCGGTACAGGCAGTATATAAAGCCCGTGCCTTGGCACCCTTGCTTTTTGCGGATGACATGCTGTTGTCTCCTCAGAGCAATATAGGGGTATAAGCCAAGAAGCGACCGTACAGTGCAATATATATATATATATGTACAAACAAAAGTACACAAAACAACACTGTGGCACTAGTGGGGTCAGCACTTAGGTGCTGCTTACCACCCGCTTAATCGCGGTTGTGTGGTCGCCAGAATCCCCTGTCTGGGTCTCCCAGGGCTATGTCCGTTCTCCAGCTCAGACTGCGTGCAGGAATGGCTGCCGGCGTCCAGTGAAGAGGGGCGGGCCGTGGGCGTGTGCAGACAAAGAGCGGGAACTGGCGTCCCACTGTGCCCAGTGAGAGGGCTGGAGTATGTAAATAAGACTCCAGCCCTCGGCGCTGACTACTGTACAGCGTCTCTCCCCTGCCCTGACTGACAGGGCTGGGGGCGGGAACGAACGTAACTAGGCCGCAGAAGCCGGGGACTAGATTAATCAGCGCCGCCGTCGTAAAAGCACGGTCGGCGCGAAGTCCCCGGCGCACCACAAGTCTCAGCCGCGCCGCTGTCTCCATGGCGGCCGGCGCGGTAGTTCCCCACATAAACTCACTCAGCTAAGCTGCAGTGAGTAAAACCCAGGCGCACAGCGCTACTGTCCCCGGCGCACTAGAACACCCAGCAACGCTGGCGTGTGTCTGTGCCTGTCTGCACGGGGACACAGAGTACCTGAATGTTGCAGGGCCTTGTCCCTGATGGTACCCAGCTCCGTATCCAGCAGGATCTCCGGGTCTGTGGATGGAGCCCGGCCTCAGAGTCTGGAGGCCGGTAAGATCCCACTTCACCAGAGCCCTCAGGGGGATGGAGAAGGAAAACAGCATGTGGGCTCCAGCCTCCGTACCCGCAATGGGTACCTCAACCTTAACAAACACCCGACAAAAGTGGGGTGAGAAGGGAGCATGCTGGGGGCCCTTTAGTATGGGCCCTCTTTTCTTCCATCCGATATAGTCAGCAGCTACTGCTGACTAAACAGTGGAGCTATGCGTGGATGTCTGACCTCCTTCGCACAAAGCTTGAAAACTGAGCAGCCGTGATCCCACGGGGGGTGTATAGCCAGAAGGGGAGGGGCCTTACACTTTTTAGTGTAATGCTTTGTGTGGCCTCCGGAGGCAGTAGCTATACACCCAATCGTCTGGGTCTCCCAATGGAGCGCCGAAGAAAATTCTCTTTTCCTTCACCAAATTTGGGGGTGCGTCTTATAATCAGGTGCGTCTTATAAAGCGTAAAATACGGTATATATCATACAGCAGGGGTCGGGAACCTATGGCTCGCGAGCCAGATATGGCTCTTTTGATGGCCGTATCTGGCTCGCAGACAGGGCTCCTACCTGTCTATGGGCAAATGCCGGGGCCCTGGAGAGCCGGGGGGGCCCACTCGCCTTTATAGTTCTGCTGCCCCCGGCCGAGTTCCGGGGACCGCAGTCCTCGGCAGCAATCTGCGGTGCCGTCACTTTAAGGCGCGCAGACATCCTGTTTTGAATTTCATCTGTGGGCGGAGCTACCGCCTTCTCAGTCCCACAGATGGAGGCGAGCTTCTGTCCGGCGCTGTGTGGGCCCAATCTCCACCGTGACCTAATCGGGTAAATGCCCTCCCCATTATGGGCCCCGGTGAGCTGCTTCTAACCCCCCAGATGTATGCCCTGCCAATCCCCCCCCCCCCCGCCGATGCCGCGGGTGCTGTACCCGCCGTGCCGCGGGTGCAGGCCCCACAGAGCAGCAGTTGTGTGTGTTTGTCTGTATGTAGCAGAGTTGTGTGTGTTTGTCTGTATGTAGCAGAGTTGTGTGTGTTTGTCTGTATGTAGCAGAGTTGTGTGTGTTTGTCTGTATGTAGCAGAGTTGTGTGTGTTTGTCTGTATGTAGCAGAGTTGTGTGTGTTTGTCTGTATGTAGCAGAGTTGTGTGTGTTTGTCTGTATGTAGCAGAGTTGTGTGTGTTTGTCTGTATGTAGCAGAGTTGTGTGTGTTTGTCTGTATGTAGCAGAGTTGTGTGTGTTTGTATGTAGCAGAGTTGTGTGTGTTTGTCTGTATGTAGCAGAGTTGTGTGTTTGTCTGTATGTAGCAGAGTTGTGTGTGTTTGTCTGTATGTAGCAGAGTTGTGTGTGTTTGTCTGTTTGTAGCAGAGTTGTGTGTGTTTGTCTGTTTGTAGCAGAGTTGTGTGTGTCTGTTTGTAGCAGAGTGTAGTACCATTGTTTCAGTCCAGTTGTGGCTTTATACAGCAGGGAGGAGCATTCCTTGCTGTACTAAGTGAACATTGGAGCGATTGATCTGTCAATGGCCCTTTAAAAACATATTGTACGGCTCTCGCGGAATTAAAATTAACATGTTGCAATCAAAGCAGACTTTTTTTCATTTGGGAGCGGAGTAGTCTTATACAGTGAGTATATCCCAAATTCTATATTTTTAGGGCAGAAGTTGGGGGTCGCCTTATACGCCCAGTCGTCTTATACGCCGGCATATACGGTACATCTTGTACAGACTCTGTTCCAACAATGATGGTGCTGGGTCTCCAGGCACAATGAAGACATTATGTCACGTTAGCGCAGCAGTTGCTATCGGGCCTTTCTACTCTTTACACTTCACTCGGCTGTCCAAAGTGTGAGGCCTGTAGCCCATTAGGGGATGCCAAGTGTCACCCGAGTGCCAGGAGACCCAGGGTCACTGTTGGGAGTATAAAGTTTTTTTGCATTTTATACATTTTGACATTGCTTTCTTAAAGGGGTAAGTTCAGTACTCTGCAATAGTGGCCATATCACTGGAAAACTGATCAGGAAGGCTTTTTCGAAAGGTCTTGTTCAGCCAATTCTGCCTCTGAGCGGCGCTATTTCGGTCCACTCATCCCCATGCAGTGACCCTCCGGGCACCATGACCTCAGATGCGGTGATGTTACGTCAACTTCCAGTTGGCCTGACATCACTAAAGCGGGCCCCAGTCTTCCTGAGTGACTGCGTGGTGGATGGTGTATCGCTGCTAGTCACAGCCCAGCATCGCTCCTGCTTGTAGTGCTCTGCAGCGAAGGACAGTATGCTAGATACTAGGCTGTGATAAGTGGTGAAATGTCGCCCACAGCCCAGTCACTCACAGAGACTGGGGCCGCCTTGGTGATGTCGGGTCAACTGAAAGTTGACGTGATATCACCGGATCTCAAAGCAGTCACAAAGCCCGGGGAAGGTCACTTCATGGGATTAACGGACCACAATAGCGCCGCTCAGAGGCAGAGTTAGCTGAACACAGTATTTAGTAAAAACCTTCTCTATCAGTTTTACAAGGATGTGGCCACAATTGCAGAGTAGTGAACCACCTCTTTAATGTCTTGGCAGCTGCTTACTATGCAGGCACGTGCTTGTGTAAGTATATAAAGTATGCATGTGTAGGGAAGTACCGTATTTTCCAGCATATAAAACGACTTTTAAACCCCTGAAAATCTTCTCAAAAGTCGAGGGTTGTCTTATACGCCGGGTATCATCACTTTATACACTAAAATATATGCTCACCTCTCCTCCATGCCCGCAGTGCTTCCAGCTGTTTCTTGTAGACCGCAGGCACCCAGACTCCTCCGTGATCGCGTCCAGTGCGCAGAGCAGCCACTGCAGAATGCCGTCATGGCTTTACTACAGTTGAATACTTTACGGCGCCACAAAGCATTCAACTGAGGTAAAGTGCTGACGGTAACGGTGGCCCTGTGTATTGGATGCACTTTACTGCAGTTGAATGCTTTGTGGCGCAGTAAAGAATTCAACTGTAGTAAAGCCATGACGACATCCGGCAGCAGCCGCTCTGTTCACGCAATCACGGAGGAGTCTGTGTGCCTGCGGACTGCAAGAAACAGCTGGAGGCACTGAGGGCTAGGAGGAGAGGTGAGTATCTTTTATTGTGTGTAATCACCGGAATGATAGGGGACAGAAGGGAACCAGCAGGAGGGCATTATTAAACAATGGAGACATTACTGCACGGGACATTACAGCAGGGTATTTCGCTAAACAATGGGCACATTAAGGTCCCGTCACACACAACGAGATCGCTAACTAGATCGTTGCTGTGTCACAGTTTGTGACGCAGCAACAATCCCGCCACTAATCTCGTTATGTGTGACACCTACCAGCGATCAGGCCCCTGCTGTGAGATCGCTAGTCGTTGTTGAATGTTCTTGACTATTTTGTTTAAAGGTAATGTCCTGCTGGGCAGGACGCATCGCTGTGTTTGACACCTACCAACGACCTCCTAAAAAGGGTTCCAACGCCCACCGAAATCGTTATACAGGTCGCTGATCGTTACTGCGTTGTTGGTAAGGTCTGACTGTGAGACATCTCATCAGTGACCTCCCAGCGACTTACCAGCGATCCTTATCAGGCCGTATCGTTTTCGAGATCGCTGGTAAGTCGTTAAATGTGACAGGGGCTGTACTCGGGTCGGCTTACACTCTAGTACATACGATATATCCCAAACTCTATTATTTAGCTGGATAAGTTGGGGGTCATCTTAGACGCCGGAAAATAAGGTAAACCAGATCCATAATACCACCAGGTGCTGAAACTTAATGCTAGAACTTACAAGACCTACAAAATACTATTGAAGTCTATTAATGAATATTGACATTACGCCAGGATATTCCGCCAGTTTTCCAACCAATCTAGAAAGATACAACATAAATTAGGTCATTAAGAATTTCACTTTTCAGGGTTTCGTTTTAGTTTTTTTTTTTTTAAATCTTTTAATTACACAGGAATATAATACTTCCCGTCCGTTCCCAAATAAGTCTCGTTTAATCACCGAAGATAAAAATCCTTGAGAAATAAATCCGGTGAGGATTAATTCCTAGGCACCTTCTTGACAAAAAAATAAACAAAACAAAAAAAAAACCAAAAAACAAAAAAACAACCCCCCCTCTCCCCCCCATGGATTTAGAAACATCAGAGATATTGGTATTCACATACAGGCTCAGATCATGTCACATTTTTTTTTCTTTTCGTTTTCCTAATGAAAAGTTTTACACGTTCAATCGGAGAGTGATCAAAGCCCTCGACTCATTCAGCAACTTTATAAGGCAAACAGAAAAAAAAAAAAAAAAAAAGAAACCTATTAAAAATGGTCAATATTCACATGAATGTAAACAAAAATGGGGACAAGAAATGCAGACAGTGTATACAATCTGAACAATATGAAAGCATCTTTTTTCGAAGGCTTCATCTGAAGGGAAAAAAAAAAACAAAAAAAAAAAAGAAATGTAAAGTTTACAAACACAGCGTCACAAATTTTGTACAGTTCGATTTATAATACATCTCAAATCATTCTAGGAATGCACGCTAAAACTGCACACTACTTCAGTGAAAGAAAAGAAAATAGACTTTGTGCAATTTGCTGCCCAAAATGGCAGTGATCCCTGCATTGTAATTTTTTTTTTTTTTTATTATTTCAAAAAGGATCTTAACCCTTTTTACCGCCAAAAAAAGGTGTAGGCTAGCAAGGCTTGGCTGTTCTCCTGAAGAGAGACCGGGTTAAGTAACAGTTACATATACATATAAAAAAAAAAAAAAAAAATTAAAATAATGAAAAAAAGGAAGGCAAAAATTGGCAAACATCCAGCATCTCTAGTATTTTTTTTTTTTTGTAGTTTGTGTTGTAATCGGGTGGATGATAATGTCATGATTAAAAAAATGTTACTTTCTGTTGTTTTAATAAATATTCTGTTTCTGACATCTGCACTGACATGATTACAGAATGGTATCAAAGTAAACAACTGGGCCGGCAGCGAGCCGCCGGGTGCGGAGTCCTTCCTCTCATTGCGTTTGGTATCCAGCCATACGATAGCCTGTTTGGTTTGTGATCAAGGTCCCATTCTGCCCGGGGGTGGGTTGCACACCATAATTTGGTCCCATCCATGCTGTTGCGGATGATGGCGTTTGACTACAAACAAGAAAGATTTCAATAGTGTAAGGTTAGAGGACACGCTCACCTTCAAGTCACAAATTAAAATTAAGTCCTATTGAAGTGTTGGATTTGCTACAGAAGCCAGATTTGTGTATGAATGAGGAAAGGACGATCTGTGCGGCTGCTATACAAAAACAGGACACTTCTATTACTTTTTGTATAAAAGCTCCAAAGCACATAAATCTGATTAAAGCATGTATTGTAAAGGGAACCTGTCAGGTCCAATATGCACCCAGAACCATGAGTAGTTCTGGGTGCATATTGCTAATCCCTGCCTAAGGCTATGTGCGCACGTTGCGTTTTTTTCATGTGTTTATGCAGCGTTTTGGATGGCAAATTTTTTACAAAAATCGATGCCTTCTAAAAAGCAACACGTCACTTATTTTGTGAGTTTTGGATGCTTTTCCCCACTCTATGGCCGAGCAAACATCCAGAATGCATGAAATGGGCATTAAAAAATGTATCCAAAACGCAGTGTTTTGGCTGCATTTTGAAACGCACGTGCAGTGACAAAATGCTGCAGAATATTTGTCACGAAGGAGCGCAACGTACGCACATAGCCTAACTATCCCTGTATATAGTAGCATAGATAAATAAACATCTCTTTATCTATGCTAGTGTATACAGGGACGGTTAGGCAGGAATTAGCAATATGTATCCAGAACTGCTCGTGTTTCTGGGTGCATATTGCACTCCACAGGTTCCCTTTAAGTCCTAATTGAAGTGTTGGATTTGCTACAGAAACCAGATTTGTGTATGAATAAGGAGAAGGGAATTTTGTTTACTTACCGTAAATTCCTTTTCTTCTAGCTCCAATTGGGAGACCCAGACAGTGGGTGTATAGCTACTGCCTCTGGAGGCCGCACAAAGAACTACACTTAAAAGTGTAAGGCCCCTCCCCTTCTGGCTATACACCCTCCCGTAGGAGTACGGATTCCTCAGTTTTAGTACCAAAGCAAGAAGGAGGAAAGCCAATAACAGTTTCAAAAACAAATTCAATCCGATAACAAGATCGGAGAACTTAAGAAACAACATGAACAACATGTGCACCCGAAAAACGAAACCCTAAGAACAAATAGGGCGGGTGCTGGGTCTCCCAATTGGAGCTAGAAGAAAAGGAATTTACGGTAAGTAAACAAAATTCCCTTCTTCTTTTTCGCTCCTAATTGGGAGACCCAGACAGTGGGACGTCCAAAAGCAGTCCCTGGGTGGGTAAAAAGATACCCCATGAACGGGCTTGTCAGACAGCCTCTTCCTACAGGTGGGCCACCGCCGCCTGAAGGACCTGTCTACCTAGGCTGGCATCTGCCGAAGCGTAGGTATGCACTTGATAGTGTTTGGTAAACGTGTGCAGACTCGACCAGGTAGCCGCCTGGCACACTTGCTGAGCCGTAGCCTGATGCCGCAATGCCCAGGACGCACCCACGGCTCTGGTAGAATGGGCCTTCAGTCCAGATGGAATCGGAAGCCCAGCAGAACGGTATGTGTGAAGAATTGGTTCCTTGATCCACCGCGCCAGGGTGGATTTGGAAGCTTGCGATCCCTGATGCTGACCAGCGACTAGGACAAAGAGCGCATCAGAACGGCGTAGAGACGCCGTGCGAGAGATGTAAATCCTGAGTGCTCTCACCAGGTCCAACAGATGTAAACCCTTTTCAAATTGGTGAACTGGATGCGAACACAAAGATGGCAAAGTGATATCCTGATTGAGATGAAAGGAAGAAACCACCTTGGGAGAAAACTCTGGAATTGGACGCAGTACTACCTTGTCTTGGTGAAACACCAGGAAGGGAGATTTGCAAGATAACGCCGCCAGCTCTGACACTCTCCGAAGAGACGTGACCGCCACAAGAAAAACTACCTTTTGTGAAAGCCGAGAAAGGGAAACCTCTTTCAAAGGCTCGAAAGGCGGCTTCTGGAGAGCAATGAGAACCTTGTTCAGATCCCAGGGTTCCAATGGCCGTCTGTAAGGAGGAACGATATGACGAACTCCTTGGAGAAACGTGCGTACTTTAGAAAGCCGTGCCAAGCGCTTCTGAAAGAATACAGATAGCGCGGAGACTTGACCCTTAAGAGAGCTAAGCGACAAACCTTTTTCCAACCCAGACTGCAGGAAGGAAAGAAAAATTGGCAATGCAAATGGCCAGGGGGAAAACCCTTGAGCCAAGCACCACGCTAAGAATATCTTCCACGTCCTGTGATAGATCTTAGCTGAGGATGGTTTTCTAGCCTGTCTCATAGTGGCAACAACTTCATGAGATAAACCTGAGGCCGCTAGGATCCAGGACTCAATGGCCACACAGTCAGGTTCAGGGCCGCAGAATTCAGATGGAAAAACGGCCCTTGAGACAGCAAATCTGGACGGTCTGGTAGTGTCCACGGTTGGCCTACCGTGAGATGCCACAGATCCGGGTACCACGACCTTCTTGGCCAATCTGGAGCGACGAGTATGGCTCGATGGCAGTCGGACCTGATTTTCCGGAGAACTCTGGGTAACAATGCTAGAGGTGGAAACACATAGGGGAGTCGGAATTGCGACCAATCCTGAACCAAGGCGTCTGCCGCCAGTGCTCGGTGATCGTGAGACCGTGCCATGAAAACTGGGACCTTGTTGTTGTGCCGTGACGCCATCAGATCGACGTCCGGCGTCCCCCAGCGGCAACAGATCTGCTGAAACACGTCCGGGTGAAGGGACCATTCTCCTGCGTCCATGCCCTGGCGACTGAGAAAGTCTGCTTCCCAGTTTTCCACGCCTGGGATGTGAACTGCGGATATGGTGGACGCTCTGCTTTCCACCCACGTCAAAATCCGCTGGACTTCTTGAAAAGCTTGGCGACTGCGTGTTCCCCCTTGGTGGTTGATGTACGCCACCGCCGTGGAATTGTCCGACTGAATCCGAATCTGCTTGCCTTCCAGCCATTGTTGGAAGGCTCGCAGGGCAAGATAGATTGCTCTGATTTCCAGAACATTGATCTGCAGGGTGGACTCTTCCTGAGTCCACGTCCCCTGAGCCCTGTGGTGGAGAAACACCGCTCCCCACCCTGATAGGCTCGCATCCGTCGTGACCACTGCCCAGGACGGGGGAAGGAACGACTTTCCCTGTGACAATGAGGTGGGGAGAAGCCACCAACGCAGAGAGTCCTTGGCAGTCTGAGAGAGGGAGACAGTCCTGTCGAGGGACGTCGATTTCCCATCCCATAGGCGTAGAATGTCCCATTGTAGAGGGCGCAGATGAAACTGCGCGAACGGGACTGCCTCCATTGCTGCTACCATCTTTCCTAGGAAATGCATGAGGCGCCTCAGTGAGTGCGACTGGCTCTGAAGGAGAGATTGCACTCCAGTCCGTAGCGAGCACTGCTTGTCCAGTGGAAGCTTCACTATCGCTGAGAGAGTATGAAACTCCATGCCAAGATAAGTCAGAGATTGGGTCGGGGTTAGATGAGACTTTGGAAAGTTGATAATCCACCCGAAACTCTGGAGAGTGTCTAGTGCCACCTTCAGACTGTGCTGGCATGCCCCTTGAGAGGGTGCCTTTATAAGCAGGTCGTCTAGATACGGGATGACCGAGTGACCCTGCGAGTGCAGAACAGCTACTACTGCTGCCATGACTTTGGTGAAGACCCGGGGGGCTGTTGCCAGACCGAAAGGTAACGCTACGAACTGCAGGTGTTCGTCGTGTATGACGAAGCGTAGGAAACGCTGATGCTCTGGTGCAATCGGCACGTGGAGATACGCATCTTTGATATCTATTGATGCTAGAAAATCTCCTTGAGACATTGAGGCTATGACGGAGCGTAGGGATTCCATCCGGAACCTCCTGACTTTTACGTGTCTGTTGAGCAACTTTAGATCCAGGACGGGTCGATACGATCCGTCCTTTTTTGGGACCACAAACAGATTGGAGTAAAAACCGTGACCTTGTTCCTGAAGAGGGACGGAGGTCACCACTCCTTCCGCCTTTAGGGCGGCCACCGCCTGCAACAGAGCATCGGCTCGGTCTGGTGGTGGAGAAGTTCTGAAGAAACGAGTTGGCGGACGAGAACTGAACTCTATCCTGTACCCGTGAGACAGAATATCCCTCACCCAACGGTCTTTGACGCGTGACAGCCAAATGTCGCCAAAGTGGGAAAGCCTCCCACCGACCGCGGGTGTGGGAATCGGAGACTGCAAGTCAGGAGGACGCCGTCTTGGCAACGGTTCCTCCGGCTGTCCTTTTTGGGCGTGACTGAGACCTCCAAGAATCTGAGCGTCTCTGGTCTTTTTGAGTCTTTTTTGACGAGGCGAATTGGGACCTGCCCGGTCCTCGAAAGGACCGATAACCAGACAGACCCCTCCTCTGTTGGGGTTTGTTTTGTCTGTGTTGCGGTAAGGATGAGTCCTTACTCTTGGAGTGTTTGATGATTTCATCCAAACGCTCTCCAAACAATCGGTCACGAGAAAAAGGCAAATTGGTTAAGCACTTCTTGGAATGAGAATCTGCTTTCCAATGTCTCAACCACAGGGCCCTACGCAAAACAACGGAGTTGGCTGACGCCACTGCCGTGCGGCTTGTAGCGTCAAGAACAGCATTAATCGCGTACGACGCGAATGCCGCCATTTGCGAGGTCAATGGTGCTACCTGCGGGGCAAATGCACGTGTGACTGAGTCGACTTGCGCAAGCCCGGCTGAGATAGCTTGGAGTGCCCATACGGCCGCAAAAGATGGCGCTAATGACGCTCCAATCGCTTCATAGATGGATTTCAGCCAGAGCTCCATCTGCCTGTCAGTGGCATCTTTAAGTGCCGCTCCATCTTCAACTGCAACCAAGGATCTAGCTGCAAGCCTGGAAATTGGAGGATCCACTTTTGGACACTGGGTCCAACCCTTGACCACCTCAGGGGGAAAAGGATAGCGTGTATCTTTAAGCCGTTTAGGAAAACGCCTTTCAGGATAAGCGTGGGGTTTCTGGATTGCGTCTCTAAAGTCAGCGTGGTCCAGAAAAGTGCTTAATGTACGCTTAGGGTATCTGAAATGGATTCTCTCGTGCTGCGAAGCTGACTCCTCTACAAGAGGAGCTGGTGGGGAAATATTTAACATCTTATTGATGTTAAATATAAGATCATTAACTATGGCGTCACCATCTGGTGTATCTAGATTGAGAGCGGTCCCAGGATCAGAATCCTGATCAGTTACGTCCGCCTCATCACCCATAGATTCATCTCGCTGGGATCCTGACCATTGAGATGAATGTGAAGGCCCGTCATAGCGAGCCCGCTTAGGCTGCCCGGGGCCATCGTCCGAGTCAGAGTCTTCACCCTGAGGTGTATATGCCCGTCCCGGAGCTTGGAGGTAATTCAGCTGAGGGGGACCAGGGGGCAATGATTGCACAGTGTCCGTGGCCTGAAGTACAGGCCTAGCTCGCAATGTGTCAAGAATTTGTGACATAGTGAGAGACATTCTGTCAGCAAAAGCTGCAAACTCAGTTCCTGTCACCTGGACAGCATTCACAGGTGGTACACCCTGGGTCACGTCCAGCAGAGGTCCCGACTGTGCAAGCGCCGCAGGGGCCGAGCACTGCACACAATGGGGGTCCGTGGAGCCTGCCGGTAGAAAAGTCCCACATGCGGTGCAGGAAGCATATAATGTCTGTGCCTTGGCACCCTTGCGTTTTACGGACGACATGCTGCTGGCTCTCTGCAATGTGAGAGAGTCTATAGCCAAAGGGCGACCAGCGCTATGCAATACAAAGTATTTGTAGAAACAAAATACTAAGAATACTACTGGCACAAGAGGGGGTGAGCCCTGAGGGCTGCTTACCGCCCGCTGAATAGCGGGTAAGAGGCGCAGAATTCCTTGTCTGGGTCTCCCCGGCTCCCCTCTGCAGCTCAGCGTGTCAGCAGGAATGGCTGCCGGCGTCTGTGGAGAGGGGCGGTCCGTGGGAGTTCCCAAACAAAAGAGCGGGAAACAGTGTCCCCTCTGTGCCTACTGTGAGGGCTGGAGTATGTAAAAACGACTCCAGCCCTCAGCGCTGATGCACTGACCAGCGTCCCGCCCCTCTCCTGACTGGCAGGTCTGGGGGCGGGAACGAACGGGAGCAGGCCGCAAAAGCCGGGGACTCGAGTTATCAGCGCGGCCCGCGCTGAAGTCCCCGGCGCACCACAAGTGCCAGCCGCGCCGCAGTTCCAGCGGCCGGCGCGACCGTGTCCCAATAGTGTGCCTGCTTCAGCGAAGCTGAATGAGGCTATGGCACAAGCGCCGCAGCGCTGATGTCCCCCGGCGCACTACAACACCCAGCATGCTGCGGTGTGAGCGCCAAATGCACGGGGACACAGAGTACCTTGAGGAAGCAGGGCCATGTCCCTGATGTACTCCGCTCCATCCAGCATCTTCTCCAGGGGCTGTAGATGGAGCACGGTCTCAGTGCCTGGAGACCAGTAAATCCCACTTCACCCAGAGCCCTGTAAAAAGGGATGGGGAAGGAATCAGCATGTGGGCTCCTGCCGCCGTACCCGCAATGGGTACCTCAACCTTACAAACACCTCCGACATACAGTGGGGTGAGAAGGGAGCATGCTGGGAGCCCTG
Organism: Anomaloglossus baeobatrachus; assembly: GCF_048569485.1. NCBI lineage: Eukaryota > Metazoa > Chordata > Amphibia > Anura > Aromobatidae > Anomaloglossus > Anomaloglossus baeobatrachus. Next base: position 594,077,138 of record NC_134356.1, read on the forward strand.
TATGGGCCCTCTTTTCTTCCATCCGACATAGTCAGCAGCTGCTGCTGACTAAAAACAATGGAGCTATGCGTGCGTGTGTGACCTCCTTCGCACAAAGCTAAAACTGAGGAATCCGTACTCCTACGGGAGGGTGTATAGCCAGAAGGGGAGGGGCCTTACACTTTTAAGTGTAGTTCTTTGTGCGGCCTCCAGAGGCAGTAGCTATACACCCACTGTCTGGGTCTCCCAATTAGGAGCGAAAAAGAAAAGAACGATCTGTGCGGCTGCTATAGAGAAACAGGACACACTTAACTTTTTGTACAGGAGGCCCAAAGCACAAAAATCTCATTAAAGCATGCATTTTATATGTTTTTGATTGTTTAGTGGAGGGGTTTGCATTTGTTGATTTTTTTTTTTATAAATACTTTTTTTTTTTTTAATAACCCAGCTGCTGGATTCCCTGGTTTTCCTCCTGATCTATCATTTCTGTATATAAAACCAGTAGAAAGGCACAGTGTCGTACACCAAGCATTCTGATTACAATTTAAAGGGCTACTCCCATTTTATGAAGTGAAGACAAAGGATTATTTCAGTCTTCCCAAATTGGTAAATTTAAATTCTTAAAAGAAGCAATTTTGAAAATCATAAATTTATTAAAATGTTTCAAAGCAGCCGTCTAATTAGAGGTGGCTGAAAATGCACAGGGATTACTAGCACTCTCCTATGGAACCTGTGTCTACTGCCCAGCTTCAGTGCCACTGTGCTCCTGATGTTTTAGAGGTAAAGTTGCCTAAAGGGTAATGTTTGTACTTGTGGATAGTGACATGACAGTGTAAAGAGGCTTAAAAGCCAGGAAATGCTTTTTTGGGAAATTAAATATGCAAAGCAAATTGCCTCTTCAGATAGGAAGAGGACTTGAACTCTAGTGCCACCTATTGGCAGTCACTCTCCACAAGAAGAAAAATTGCCCCTTAGATGCCAGTAGAGGCCTTGCTTACAGCCAAATCAGATCTAGAGCTTTGCGCTAATGAGGGGAAACCCCTCAAAACATTGTATATGTTAACAGATTCTTGTTAAAGGGTAAATGTTGACTTTTAGGATTGCCATTAGGTGGAACTAGAGTTCAAGTCCTCTTCCTCTCAAGCAAGAATACAAAATGGAGTAGAAAAGGGGTTAAAGCCGCACATCAGATGAAATGAAAATGTAGAGTGTTGCTGAAAATAAACTCTTATTCCATAGGTCACGCGTTTCGAGGTAAAAACCTCTTCCTCAAGACCAGTACAACAAAAAGCCAACAAAAAGGCTTTTTGTTGATGTACTGGTCCTGAGGAGAAGGGAATTTTGTTACTTACCGTAAATTCCTTTTCTTCTAGCTCTTATTGGGAGACCCAGACGATTGGGTGTATAGCACTGCCTCCGGAGGCCACACAAAGCAATTACACTAAAAAGTGTAAGGCCCCTCCCCTTCTGGCTATACACCCCCAGTGGGATCACTGGCTCACCAGTTTTAGTGCAAAAGCAAGAAGGAGGAAAGCCAATAACTGGTTTAAACAAATTCTCTCCGAGTAACGTCGGAGAACTGAAAACCGTTCAACATGAACAACATGTGTACCCGCAAACAAACCAACAATCCCGAAGGACAACAGGGCGGGTGCTGGGTCTCCCAATAAGAGCTAGAAGAAAAGGAATTTACGGTAAGTAACAAAATTCCCTTCTTCTTCGGCGCTCTATTGGGAGACCCAGACGATTGGGACGTCCAAAAGCTGTCCCTGGGTGGGTAAAGAAATACCTCATGTTAGAGCTGCAAGACAGCCCTCCCCTACGGGGAGGCAACTGCCGCCTGCAGGACTCTTCTACCTAGGCTGGCGTCCGCCGAAGCATAGGTATGCACCTGATAATGTTTGGTGAAAGTGTGCAGACTCGACCAGGTAGCTGCCTGGCACACCTGTTGAGCCGTAGCCTGGTGTCGTAATGCCCAGGATGCACCCACGGCTCTGGTAGAATGGGCCTTCAGCCCTGATGGAACCGGAAGCCCAGCAGAACGGTAGGCTTCAAGAATTGGTTCTTTGATCCATCGAGCCAGGGTGGCTTTAGAAGCCTGCGACCCTTTGCGCTTACCAGCGACAAGGACAAAGAGTGCATCCGAACGGCGCAAGGGCGCCGTGCGGGAAATGTAGATTCTGAGTGCTCTCACCAGATCTAACAAATGTAAATCCTTCTCATACCGATGAACTGCATGAGGACAAAACGAAGGCAAAGAGATATCCTGATTAAGATGAAAAGAGGATACCACCTTCGGGAGAAACTCCTGAATAGGACGCAGCACAACCTTGTCCTGGTGGAAGACCAGGAAGGGAGCCTTTGATGATAGTGCTGCCAGCTCAGACACTCTCCGAAGAGATGTGATCGCTACCAGAAAAGCCACTTTCTGTGATAGTCTAGAAAGTGAAACCTCCTTCAGAGGCTCGAAGGGCGGCTTCTGGAGGGCAACTAGTACCCTGTTCAGATCCCATGGATCTAACGGCCGCTTGTACGGGGGTACGATATGGCAAACCCCCTGTAGGAACGTGCGCACCTTAGGAAGGCGTGCCAAACGCCTCTGAAAAAAGACGGATAGCGCCGAGACCTGACCTTTAAGGGAGCCGAGCGACAAACCTTTTTCTAACCCAGATTGCAGGAAAGAAAGAAAGGTAGGCAATGCAAATGGCCAGGGAGACACTCCCTGAGCAGAGCACCAGGATAAAAATATCCTCCACGTTCTGTGGTAGATCCTAGCAGACGTGGGCTTCCTAGCCTGTCTCATGGTGGCAACGACCCCTTGGGACAATCCTGAAGACGTTAGGATCCAGGACTCAATGGCCACACAGTCAGGTTCAGGGCCGCAGAATTCCGATGGAAAAACGGCCCTTGGGACAGTAAGTCTGGTCGGTCTGGGAGTGCCCACGGTTGGCCGACCGTGAGCTGCCACAGATCCGGATACCACGCCCTCCTCGGCCAGTCTGGGGCGACAAGTATGACGCGGCTGCAATCGGATCTGATCTTGCGTAGCACTCTGGGCAGGAGTGCCAGAGGTGGAAACACATAAGGGAGCCGGAACTGCGACCAATCTTGCACTAGGGCGTCTGCCGCCAGCGCTCTTTGATCGCGAGACCGTGCCATGAAGGTTGGGACCTTGTTGTTGTGCCGTGACGCCATTAGGTCGACGTCCGGCACCCCCCAGCGGCGACAGATGTCCTGAAACACGTCTGGGTGAAGGGACCATTCCCCTGCGTCCATGCCCTGGCGACTGAGGAAGTCTGCTTCCCAGTTTTCTACGCCGGGGATGTGAACCGCGGATATGGTGGAGGCTGTGGCTTCCACCCACATCAGAATCCTCCGGACTTCCTGGAAGGCTTGCCGACTGCATGTCCCCCCTTGGTGGTTGATGTATGCCACCGCTGTGGAGTTGTCCGACTGAATTCGGATCTGCCTTCCTTCCAGCCACTGCTGGAAGGCTAGTAGGGCAAGATACACTGCTCTGATTTCCAGAACATTGATCTGAAGGGTGGACTCCTGCTGAGACCACGTACCCTGAGCCCTGTGGTGGAGAAAGACTGCTCCCCACCCTGACAGACTCGCATCTGTCGTGACCACCGCCCAAGAGGGTGGTAGGAAGGATCTTCCCTGTGATGAGGTGGGAAGAAGCCACCACTGCAGAGAGTCTTTGGCCGTCTGGGAAAGGGAGACCTTCCTGTCCAAGGATGTTGACTTCCCGTCCCATTGGCGGAGAATGTCCCATTGAAGTGGACGCAGATGAAACTGCGCAAACGGAACCGCCTCTATTGCCGCCACCATCTTCCCGAGGAAGTGCATGAGGCGTCTTAAGGAGTGCGGCTGACTTTGAAGGAGAGCCTGCACCCCAGTCTGTAGAGACCGCTGCTTGTCCAGCGGAAGTTTCACTATCGCTGAGAGAGTATGAAACTCCATGCCAAGATACGTTAGTGATTGGGTCGGTGACAGATTTGACTTTGGGAAGTTGATGATCCACCCGAACGCCTGGAGAGTCTCCAGTGCAACATTCAGGCTGAGTCGGCATGCCTCTTGAGAGGGTGCCTTGACCAGTAGATCGTCCAAGTAAGGGATCACAGAGTGTCCGTGAGAGTGCAAGACTGCTACCACTGCCGCCATGATCTTGGTGAACACCCGAGGGGCTGTCGCCAGACCAAATGGCAGAGCTACGAACTGAAGATGGTCGTCTCCTATCACGAAGCGTAGAAAGCATTGGTGCTCTGTAGCAATCGGCACGTGGAGATAAGCATCTTTGATGTCTATTGATGCTAGGAAATCTCCTTGAGACATAGAGGCAATGACTGAGCGGAGGGATTCCATCCGGAACCGCCTGGCGTTCACATGCTTGTTGAGCAGTTTTAGGTCCAGAACAGGACGGAAGGAGCCGTCCTTTTTTGGAACCACAAAGAGATTGGAGTAAAATCCTCGCCCCCGTTCGAGAGGGGGGACAGGGATCACGACTCCTTCTGCTCTTAGAGAGTCCACCGCCTGCAGCAGGGCATCTGCTCGGTTGGGGTGTGGGGAGGTTCTGAAGAACCGAAGTGGAGGCCGAGAACTGAACTCGATTCCGTACCCGCGAGACAGAATGTCTGTTACCCACCGGTCTTTGACCTGTGACAGCCAAATGTCGCAAAAGCGGGAGAGCCTGCCACCGACCGAGGATGCGGAGGGAGGAGGCCGAAAGTCATGAGGTAGCCGCTTTGGAAGCGGTTCCTCCATTTGCTTTCCTGGGGCGTGAGTGAGCCCGCCAGGAATCTGAGTTCCCTTGTTCTTTCTGAGTCCTTTTGGACGAGGAGAATTGGGCCTTGCCCGAGCCTCGAAAGGACCGAAACCTCGACTGCCACTTTTTCTGTTGAGGTTTACTTGCTCTGGGCTGTGGTAAGGAAGAGTCCTTACCCTTGGACTGTTTTATGATTTCAGCCAATGGCTCACCAAACAGTCTGTCTCTAGATAATGGCAAGCTGGTTAAGCATTTTTTGGAACCAGCATCTGCTTTCCAGTCCTTTAACCACAAGGCTCTGCGCAAAACCACAGAATTGGCGGACGCCATAGCGGTACGGCTCGTAGATTCTAGGACAGCATTGATAGCATAGGTCGCAAACGCAGACATTTGCGAAGTTAGGGACGCCACTTGCGGCACTGCTGGATGTATGAAAGCATCCACCTGTGCTAAACCAGCTGAAATAGCTTGGAGTGCCCACACGGCCGCGAATGCTGGAGCAAACGACGCGCCGATAGATTCATAGACAGATTTCAACCAAAGGTCCATCTGTCTGTCGTTGGCATCTTTAAGTGAAGCGCCATCCTCTACTGCGACTATGGATCTAGCCGCAAGCTTGGAAATTGGGGGATCCACCTTTGGACACTGGGTCCAGCGTTTGGCCACCTCAGAGGGAAAAGGATAACGGGTATCCTTAGAACGTTTAGAGAAACGCTTGTCTGGATGAGCGTCGTGTTTCTGGATCGATTCTCTGAAATCAGAGTGGTCCAAAAAAGCACTTAATTTACGCTTGGGATATAGGAAATGGAACTTCTCCTGCTGTGCAGCTGCCTCCTCTGCAGAAGGGGCTGGGGGAGAAATATCCAACAGCCTATTAATTGCCGATACAAGGTCATTAACCATGGCGTCACCATCAGGGGCATCCAGATTGAGAGGGGCCTCAGGATTAGAATCCTGGTCACCGTCCTCAGTCTCATCACAGAGAGACTCTTGTCGCTGAGACCCTGAACAGTGTGAAGACGTGGAGGGTCTTTCCCAGCGAGCTCGCTTAGGCTGCCTGGGACTGTCATCTGAGTCAGAGACTTCAGCCTGTGATGCTTGAGACCCCCCTGAAGTACGGATTAGTTCCAACTGAGGGGGACCGGAGAGCATAGACACAGCAGTGTCCATGGCCTGAGCAACTGGCCTGGACTGCAAGGTCTCCAGGATTTTTGCCATAGTCACAGACATTTTATCAGCAAAAACTGCAAAGTCTGTCCCCGTCACCGGGGCAGGGTTCACAGGCGTCTCAGCCTGGGCTACCACCACATTAGGCTCTGGCTGACGAAGTGCCACTGGGACTGAACATTGCATACAATGTGAGTCTTTGGAGCCTGCCGGTAGATCAGCCCCACATGCAGTACAAACAGTGTACACAGCCTGTGCCTTGGCACCCTTGCGTTTTGCGGATGACATGTTGCTGCCTCCTCAGAGCAGTACAGGGTGTCCAGCCAAGAAGCGACCTTACAGTGCAAATATATATATATATATATATATATATATATATGGTACCAAGAAAAAAGTACACTAATATATCACTGAGGCACAAGTGGGGCCAGCACTAAGTGCAGCTTACCGCCCGCTTAGGAGCGGGTGTGTGGTCGCCGAAATCCCTTTAGTCTGGGTCTCCCAGAGCCTGCTGCCTTTCCCCAGCCAGACCGCATGTGTAATGGCTGCCGGCGTCCTTGTGGAGAGGGGGGGGCGGGCCCTGGGCGTATACAGACCAAAAGCGGGAAGCCTGCTTCCCACTGTGCCTAGTGAGAGGGCTGGAGCATGTAAATAAAGCTCCAGCCCTCGGCGCTGCCTATTGAGCAGCGTCTCTCCCCTACCCTGATTGACAGGGTGGGGGCGGGAACGAAGCGGCGCTAGGCCGCAGAAGCCGGGGGCTAAAGTTAGAAGCGCCGCCGCCGTAAAAGCGCGGTCGGCGCAAAGTCCCCGGCGCACCACAAGTCGCAGCGGCGCCGCCGCTCCAGTAGCGGTCGGCGCAGTAGTTCCCAACATGTAACGTCACTCAAAGCTGCAGTGACCTAACCCCAGCGCACAGCGCTACTGTCCCCGGCGCACTATAACGCTCAGCAAGCCTTGAGAGTGTCCGTGCCTGCCGGGGACACAGAGTACCTGAAAGTTGCAGGGCCTTGTCCCTGAACGGCACTCCCGCTCCAAATCCAGCAGGTTCTCTGGGTCTGTGGATGGAGCCCGGCCCCAGGGCTTGGGGGCCGGCAAGATCCAACTTCCACAGAGCCCTCCAGGGGATGTGGAAGGAAAACAGCATGTGGGCTCCAGCCTCTGTACCAGCAATAGGTACCTCAACCTTACAAGCACCACCGCGGGTGAGAAGGGAGCATGCTGGGGGCCCCATATGGGCCCTCTTTTCTTCCATCCGATATAGCCAGCAGCTACTGCTGACTACAAACAGTGGAGCTATGCGTGGATGTCTGACCTCCTTCGCACAAAGCAGAAAACTGGTGAGCCAGTGATCCCACTGGGGGTGTATAGCCAGAAGGGGAGGGGCCTTACACTTTTTAGTGTAATTGCTTTGTGTGGCCTCCGGAGGCAGTGCTATACACCCAATCGTCTGGGTCTCCCAATAGAGCGCCGAAGAAAGAGGTTTTTACCTCGAAACGCATAGACCTATGGAATAAAAGTTTATTTTCAGCAACATTCTACATCTTCATTTCGGCTGATGCGCGGCTTTAACCCCTTCTCTACTCCATTTTGTATGCTCATCCACTTGGGGCTGCAGCAGACGCCATTATCTTATGCGCACTAGTGGTTGTGACTGTCACAACCCCTTCAGGTGAGTGTACACTTACAGTTAAACCTCACCGATCTGTTTGGTATTATACTATCAGCACTCCTTATTTTCAGATTTATATCTCAAGCAAGAATGAACCACCCCTTCCCTCAACCCCCAAGAAGTGAGGAGAGTAGGAAACCGTGAGCTCGTGACAAAGCATGACGTGAATAACGCTTTAGCATAGCTTCCACAGTACTGCAGTGCTCAGGTCATCAGTACAGCCCCATTGAGTCGTCGCAGCCTGTAAAAGCAGTGTTGCTGCCGTTCATTCTTGGGAATCAGTGGGGTCCCAGACGTAGCATTAGACCTCTATATTATATGATGGGAATAAAGAGAATTTTGTTACTTACCGTAAATTCTTTTTCTTATAGTTCCGTATTGGGAGACCCAGACCATGGGTGTTTAGCTTCTGCCTCCGGAGGACACACAAAGTACTACACTTAAAAGTGTAGCTCCTCCCTCTGAGCTTATACACCCCCTGGTAGCCAGTCCTAGCCAGTTTAGTGCAAAAGCTGAAAAAGAATAGCCACCCACAAGTAGAACAGAGTAAGAACCGGAACAACCGGAGACTCTGTCCACGACAACAGCTGGTGATAACACACGGAACAAGAAAATTGCCAACAGGCAACAGGGAGGGAGCTGGGTCTCCCAATACGGAACTATAAGATAAAGAATTTACGGTAAGTAACAAAATTCTTTTTCTTTATCGTTCCTTTGGGAGACCCAGACCATGGGACGTTCCAAAGCTGTCCCTGGGTGGGAATAAAACAGAAAAAACTAAGAAGTAGGCAGAGCCTAAACTTCCCAAGTGGGCGACAGCCGCCTGAAGGATGCATCTGCCCAAGCTCGCATCTGCCGAAGCATGAGCATGCACTTGGTAGTGCTTCGAAAAGGTATGCAGGCTAGTCCAAGTGGCAGCCTGACAGACTTGCTGAGCCGTAGCCTGGTGCCTAAAAGCCCAAGAGGCACCGACAGCTCTGGTCGAGTGTGCTTTGATCCCCGGCGGGGGAGGCACCTGAGTACTCTGGTAGGCGTCCGAAATGGTCGATCTAATCCAACGGGCCAAGGTCGGCTTAGAAGCAGAGAGACCCTTGCGCCGCCCTGTGGTTAGCACAAAAAGAGAGGTGCACCGCCTAAGCGCAGCGGTGCGAGACACATAAATCCGGAGAGCACGCACCAGATCTAGAGTATGCAGCGCTTTCTCAAAAGCGATGAACAGGGGCCGGACAAAAGGAAGGCAAGGAAATATCCTGGTTAAGGTGGAAGGGAGAGACCACCTTCGGAAGAAAGTCCGGGGTCGGACGGAGAACTACCTCGTCTTGGTGAAAAAACAAAAAAGGTGACTCCGAGGAGAGCGCAGCCAAATCAGAGACTCTCCTGAGAGAAGTTATGGCAACTAGAAAGGCCACCTTTTGAGAAAGACGATACAAAAAAACCTCCCTAAGGGGCTCGAAAGGGGGTTTCTGCAATACCGTGAGGACCAAGTTAAGGTCCCAGAGATCCAAGGGCCGCCGATAAGGCGGAATGATGTGAGACGCACCTTGCATGAAGGTGCGGACCTGAGCCAGCCGGGCGAGACGCCGCTGGAACAGCACTGATAGAGCTGAGACTTGTCCCTTGAGAGAGTTGAGGGACAGTCCTAGCTGCAGACCGGACTGTAAAAAAGACAGAAGGGTCGGCAACGAGAATGGCCAAGGAGGATGGCCGGAAGAGCGACACCAGGACAGGAAAAATTTTCCAAGTCCTGTGATAGATCTTAGCGGAGGAAGACTTACGGGCCCGAGTCATAGTAGAGATGACTTCAGGAGGAATACAAGTAGGCGTCAAAAATCCAGGACTCAAGAGCCACGCCGTCAATTTGAGTGCCGCAGAATTCGGGCGGAAAAAACGGACCTTGCGAGAGCAGGTCTGGACGGTCCGGAAGATGCCACGGCATCTCCACGGACGGTTGGAGCAGGTCCGGATACCAAGCTCGCCTGGGCCAGTCCGGTGCAATGAGGATGACTCAACGGCCCTCCATTCTGATCTTGCGCAGGACTCTGGGCAAGAGAGCTAGAGGGGGAAACACGTAGGACAGACAAAACTGGGACCAGTCTTTAACCAGAGCGTCCGCGGCGAAGGCCTGAGGATCGTGGGAGCGAGCCACGTAAACCGGAACCTTGTTGTTGTGACGGGATGCCATTAGGTCCACGTCCGGAGTGCCCCACTTGCGGCAGATTGACCAAAACACTGCCGGGTGCAGGGACCACCGTCCACGGATTGACGACTGAGATAATCTGCCTCCCAGTTTTCTACGCCAGGGATGTGGACTGCGGATATGGTGGACTTTGAGTCCTCCGCCCATTGAAGAATGCGTTGGACCTCCAACATTGCCAGGCGGCTGCGTGTCCCGCCTTGGTGATTGATGTAGGCAACCGCTGTCGCGTTGTCTGACTGGACTCTAATGTGCCTGCCCGCCAACAGGTGGTGAAAGGCTAGGAGAGCTAGAAGCACAGCTCTGGTTTCCAGCACATTGATTGAAAGGGCTGACTCGAACGGAGTCCAAGTGCCCTGTGCTCTGTGGTGGAGATGTACCGCTCCCCAGCCGGATAGGCTGGCATCCGTGGTGAGAATCACCCAGGACGGAGTCAGGAAGGAGCGCCCTTGAGACAGGGAGAGGGGTCGAAGCCACCACTGAAGAGAGCTCCTGGTCCGTGGCGACAGAGCCACTAACCTCTGTAAGGAGGAAGGCCGCTTGTCCCAACAGCGGAGAATGTCCAGCTGCAGAGGACGTAGATGGAACTGGGCAAAGGGAACCGCCTCCATGGAGGCCACCATTTGACCCAGCACCTGCATCAGGCGCCTGAGGGAATAACGGCGGGGCCTCAGGAGAGAGCGCACCGCTAGCCGGAGAGACTGCTGTTTGATTAATGGCAACTTCACAAGTGCCGGCAAAGTCTCGAACTGCATCCCTAGGTACGTGAGACTCTGGGTCGGAGTCAGAGTGGATTTGGGAAGATTGACAATCCACCCGAATTGGGCTAGGGTGGCGAGAGTGAGCGAAACACTCCGCTGACAGTCTGCGCTGGATGTACCCTTGACCAGAAGGTCGTCCAGATAAGGAAGCACTGCTAACCCCTGGAGGTGCAGGACCGCAATCACTGCCGCCATGACCTTGGTGAATACCCGAGAGGCCGTGGCTAACCCGAATGGGAGAGCCACGAATTGGAAATGATCCTCTATCGCAAAACGTAACCAACGCTGATGTGACACTGCGATTGGCACATGCAGATAGGCATCTCTGATGTCGATGGACGCCAGGAACTCCCCTTGGGTCATAGAGGCAATGACTGATCGCAGAGACTCCATGCGAAAATGCCGCACCCGGACATGCTGAGAAGCTTGAGATCCAGGATGGGCCGGAAGGTACCGTCCTTTTTTGGAACTAGGAAGAGATTTGAGTAAAAACCTCTGAACCGTTCCTGAGCGGGAACTGGGACAATCACTCCGTTTGCCTGCAAGGACGCCACGGCCTGCGAGAAGGCGGTGGCCTTGGAGCAGGGGGGAGTTGAGAGAAAAAATCTGTTTGGAGGGCTGGAAGAGAATTCTATCCTGTAGCCCTGAGATATGATGTGTCTCACCCACTGATCGGAGACTTGCTTTAACCAAGTGTCGCCAAAGTGGGAGAGCCTGCCACCGACTAAGGACGTGGCTGGAGCGGGCCGAGAGTCATGAGGAAGCTGCCTTAGTGGCAGAACCTCCTGCGGTCTTCTGCGGACGCGCTTTGGGCGCCAGTTGGATTTATGATCCTTGGCTGAGTTAGCGGACGAGGCGGAAGGCTTAGAGGATGACCAGTTGGAGGAACGAAAGGAACGAAACCTCGATTTATTCCTACCCTGGGCGGGTTTCCTGGTCTTGGTTTGTGGCATGGAAGTACTCTTCCCGCCAGTAGCTTCTTTAATGATTTCATCCAGCTGTTCACCAAACAGCCGTGAACCAGCAAAAGGGAGCCCAGCAAGAAACTTCTTGGAAGAAACATCTGCCTTCCACTCTCGAAGCCACAAAATCCTGCGGATAACAAGAGAATTAGCTGAAGCCACCGCAGTGCGGTGAGCAGCCTCTAGCATGGCAGACATGGCATAAGATGAAAAAGCTGAAGCCTGAGCAGTTAAGGTAACCATCTCAGGCATAGATTCCTTGGTGAGGGAATGCCTCTCCTCTAGAGAAGCAGAGATGGCTTTGAGAGCCCACACTGCTGCAAAAGTCGGGGAAAACGCGGCCCCCGCAGCTTCATACACAGATTTGGCCAGAAGGTCAATCTGACGGTCAGTGGAATCCTTAAGTGAGGTGCCGTCAGCCACCGACACAACGGTCCGGGCTGAAAGCCTAGACACCGGAGGGTCTACCTTTGGGGAGTGAGACCACTCCTTGACCACCTCAGGTGGAAATGGAAACCGGTCATCAGAACCACGCTTTGGAAAGCGTTTGTCAGGGCAGGCCCTGGGTTTGGTCACAGCGCTCTGAAAACTGGAGTGGTTAAAGAACACTCTTCACTCTCTTAGGCGAGGTAAACTGATGTTTTTCTGCCAAAGAGAGTTGCTCCTCTGACACTGGCGGATTGAGATCCAGCACAGAATTAATAGAAGCAATCAAATCACTAAGATCTGAGTCACCCTCAGAGAAATCGATGGGATACATAGCCTCCGAGCTCCCAGTAAGGGGATCCTCCTCATCTAGAGAGTCAGCTCTTGAGACAGAGCCGAGGGATGGGGAGGGGGAGGAAACCCTGCGCCTTCTCTTAGAAGGACGGGGTCTGGGATCAGATGATGAATCCTCCGTGAGCTCCGATGGACGGAGGTCAGAGGATAGGAGTCCTCTGTCAAGAGTATTAGAGGCACCCTGTGAGGGAGGCTGATGCATATTCAAAGTCCTGGACAAAAGTCCCATGGACTCAGCAAATGACTGGGAGATGGACCTAGAAAAGGACTCTACCCAGGCCGGGGGTTCAGTCACAGGTGCAGCAGCAGCCTGAGAGACCACTGGGGGTGAGACTCCAGGCTGTGGCACCGCCAAGTTAGAGCAGACATCACAATGTGGATAGGTGCTCGGCTCAGGCAGCAGGAGCTTACATGCAGTGCATGTAGAATAAAGCTTTGGAGCCTTGCTCCTTGTGTGAGACATGCTGCTGGAGTGGGGGCTTTGCAGAGAATGAACCCCATGGAGAATATACAGAGGTCCACAACCGGAGACCGGCTGTGGCTTACCAGACCGCTGAGCGCAGTGTTGTGTGCCCTCCAGATCCCGAAGCCCGGTCCACCAGTCGCAGCACCTCAGCAGAGATGCAGAATGCAGGATGTCCCAGAGCAGAGTGAACTCTGCCTGAGAAGAGGGCGTTCGTATAAAAGAGCGGGAACTGGAGGGCTATAGAGACCTGCAGGGAAGGAGGGACGCCCCAGCAGTGGGGAGTGTCCCTCCCCTGTGTAGAACGGCCGCCGGGAGGAGCCGAACCTGTCCCTCTGCATGAGTGACATGCGAGGGCAGGAAAATGAAACTAGGCCTCCGGCGAAGCCGGGGCCTAAATTTAAGCGGCGAGGCCGACAAGCAGGCACCATTGGCGCGGTTCTCAGGCAAAAGCTAGAGAACCCGCCGGAAAAGTTAAAACAATCACATACAGCATACTCTCCCCTTACAATAAAGAACCGGGACCCCCAACATAAACGTCTCAGGTACTTAGCTGCTGAGACGCAGGGCCATGTCCCTGGGGATGAGTGCTCCGGTCCAACAGAATCCTCAAGGGGCTGTGGATGGAGACCGGACTCCTGCCAGGCATGGAGACCGTGCTGGCTCCCACTTCAAGCCAGAGCCCAGAAGGGATGGTGAAGGAGCGCGGCATGTAAGGCTGCAGCCTTGTAAATCAACCTTAACAACACCGCCGACACAGTGGGGTGAGAAGACATGGACCCGCTTTTCTTCAAACTCTTTCCAAAAGTCAAACAAATCAGATGAGAATGCATGTGTGGATGTATGCCTCCTGACACAAAGCAATAAACTGGCTAGGACTGGCTACCAGGGGGTGTATAAGCTCAGAGGGAGGAGCTACACTTTTAAGTGTAGTACTTTGTGTGTCCTCCGGAGGCAGAAGCTAAACACCCATGGTCTGGGTCTCCCAAAGGAACGATAAAGAAAACCTCTTCATAAACTCTTAAATAATACACTTTCTGAGCACAGTAACAACCAACCACTTTAAACCTTTGATTGTCTAGTTTGTAGTGCACAGAAATCTCATTATTTCCATATACACACAAATATACATATTACCCAATGACTATGGGTATGTGCATATGGCATCTTATAGACACTCCAGTGGGTTTTTAAAGGCAGAGGTTTTCTAAAGAGCTGATACTCCGGAGTCTTTTCAGACATTTTTGCGGTGTCTCTTATTCTATATTTTAAAGCATAAAAAGGGGGCGGCTTACATAGGATGGAAGGTCCCTTCTTTTAAACAGCTTCAGGGTTTCTAACCGTGACATCAGACTGATTTTGTTGCATAGAAATGTCGTGTGTTTGCTTTGCGGTGTATTAAACTCTTTTTTTGCGGCGCTCATTCAGGGGAATTCAAGGAGTATTCTGATAACACCACCATGTGCACATAGCCTTAGGTGGCCGAGTGCTGACTGCATCATCACTTACCTAAATCCCTGCTGATTCCACGCTTGGCCATACACTCCATAGGCAGGCACCTGCCAGCCATTGGGCATATACTGGCCTATTTGCTGGGTACCTCCATACCACTGCCCCCACTGTCCATAGGGAGGAGGAAAGCTAATTTGGCTTTGCTGAGGACACAAAAGAAAAAGAGAAAGTGAAAAAAAAAAAAAAAGACTCGGACATGCAAAAGACAGTAAATTAATCTTACACTAAATGGTCCAGAGATCTGGATAATCTGGCATGCAAGAAAACCTGAGTAATACTGGCACATGACCTAACAACCAGTGGTCCTCTCTTTAAGCGGGGACTCGAGACACACTAAATAGACATTGATAGATCGGTAATATACATCAGCCGTTTCACCACAGGGTGCATAAAGCAGAGACATGAGCGGCTACTTAATGCCTCACATCACACTGGAGCCGCTTCACCCGTCCATGCAGAAAACACTGATCACTGGAAGCTTCCTCTGCCTGACTGCAAACAACAAAAATCTGAGCCAGTAAGAAAAAAAAAAGAAATGTACAATTGTCTGAAATGTAGGTGTTCTTTAGGAATAAAAAAATAAAATGCCTGCCAAGACGGCTCTCCTGTGAAAGCCAGCCTGTAGCTGGCCTTCATAGGAGACGGAGTTTTGCTAAACATAGCAGTGATCTAGTATTGCTGTGTATAATGCAAGCGATCGGATGATCTCAGGTTCAATTATACTAAAGAGACTAAAATACAGCAAAAAGTGTAAAAAACAAGTTTTTTTTAATAAATATTATATTTTAAAGTTTAAATCATCCCTCTTTTTCCCTATTAAAAAGATTTTTTACAAATTTGGTATTGCTACGTCCGTAAAAGTCTGCTTTATCAAAATCTAAAATAAATCAACTCGATCTGTAAACAGTGTAGTGAGGGGAAAAAAAAAACCCCACCAAAATGATGGTTTTGCATCCACCACAACAAACTGAAACACTAAATCTTCCCTAAAGTTCTAATAAAAACATCATCATTGTGCAAAAACAAAAAAAACAAAAAAACAAAACAAAATAAAAGAAGGGAATTTTGTTTACTTACCGTAAATTCCTTTTCTTCTAGCTCTAATTGGGAGACCCAGACCATTGGGTTGTATAGGCTATGCCTCCGGAGGCCGCACAAAGTACTACACTTAAGTGTTAAGCCCCTCCCCTTCTGCCTATACACCCCCCGTGCTCCCACGGGCTCCTCAGTTTTGGTGCAAAAACAAGAAGGAGGAAAAAAATTATAAACTGGTTTAAAGTAACTTCAATCCGAAGGAATATCGGAGAACTGAAACCATTCAACATGAACAACATGTGCACACAAAAAAACAGGGGCGGGTGCTGGGTCTCCCAATTAGAGCTAGAAGAAAAGGAATTTACGGTAAGTAAACAAAATTCCCTTCTTCTTTGTCGCTCTATTGGGAGACCCAGACCATTGGGACGTCCAAAAGCAGTCCCTGGGTGGGTAAAATAATACCTCGTAAGAGAGCCGTAAAACGGCCTCTTCCTACAGGTGGGCAACCGCCGCCTGAAGGACTCGTCTACCTAGGCTGGCATCCGCCGAAGCATAGGTATGCACTTGATAGTGCTTCGTGAAAGTGTGCAGACTCGACCAGGTAGCCGCCTGACACCTGCTGAGCCGTAGCCTGGTGCCTCAAAGCCCAGGACGCGCCCACGGCTCTGGTAGAATGGGCCTTCAGCCCTGAGGGAACCGGAAGCCCAGCCGAACGGTAAGCTTCGATAATTGGCTCCTTGATCCACCGAGCCAGGGTTGATTTGGAAGCCTGTGACCCTTTACGCTGGCCAGCGACAAGGACAAAGAGTGCATCCGAGCGGCGCAGGGGCGCCGTACGAGAAATGTAGATTCTGAGTGCTCTCACCAGATCTAACAAGTGCAAATCCTTTTCACATTGGTGAACTGGATGAGGACAAAAAGAAGGTAAGGAGATATCCTGATTGAGATGAAAGGGGGATACCACCTTAGGGAGAAATTCCGGAACCGGACGTAGAACCACCTTGTCCTGGTGAAACACCAGGAAAGGGGTTTTGCATGAAAGCGCTGCTAGCTCAGACACTCTCCGAAGTGAAGTGACTGCTACTAGAAACACCACTTTCTGCGAAAGGCGTGAGAGAGGAATATCCCTCATTGGCTCGAATGGTGGTTTCTGAAGAACCATCAGCACCCTGTTTAGATCCCAGAGTTCTAACGGCCGCTTGTAAGGAGGGACGATGTGACAAACCCCCTGCAGGAACGTGCGTACCTGTGGAAGTCTGGCTAGGCGCTTCTGGAAAAACACAGAGAGCGCTGAGACTTGTCCCTTAAGAGAGCCGAGCGACAAACCCTTTTCCAGTCCAGATTGAAGGAAGGACAGAAAAGCGGGCAAGGCAAAAGGCCAGGGAGAAATACCCTGAGCAGAACACCACGACAGGAAAATTTTCCACGTCCTGTGGTAGATTTTAGCGGACGTTGGTTTCCTAGCTTGTCTCATAGTGGCAATGACGTCTTGAGATAACCCTGAAGACGCTAGGATCCAGGACTCAATGGCCACACAGTCAGGTTGAGGGCCGCAGAATTCAGATGGAAAAACGGCCCTTGAGACAGCAAATCTGGACGGTCTGGTAGTGCCCATGGTTGGCCTACCGTGAGATGCCACAGATCCGGGTACCACGACCTTCTTGGCCAGTCTGGAGCGACGAGAATGGCTCGATGGCAGTCGGACCTGATTTTCCGGAGAACTCTGGGCAACAATGCTAGAGGTGGGAACACATAGGGTAGTCGGAATTGCGACCAATCCTGAACCAAGGCGTCTGCCGCCAGCGCTCGGTGATCGTGAGACCGTGCCATGAAAACTGGGACCTTGTTGTTGTGCCGTGACGCCATCAGATCGACGTCCGGCGTCCCCCAGCGGCAACAGATCTGCTGAAACACGTCCGGGTGAAGGGACCATTCCCCTGCGTCCATGCCCTGGCGACTGAGAAAGTCTGCTTCCCAGTTTTCCACGCCTGGGATGTGAACTGCGGATATGGTGGACGCTTTGCTTTCCACCCACGTCAAAATCCGCCGGACTTCTTGAAAGGCTTGGCGACTGCGTGTTCCCCCTTGGTGGTTGATGTACGCCACCGCCGTGGAATTGTCCGACTGAATCCGAATCTGCTTGCCTTCCAGCCATTGTTGGAAGGCTCGCAGAGCAAGATAGACTGCTCTGATTTCCAGAACATTGATCTGCAGGGTGGACTCTTCCTGAGTCCACGTCCCCTGAGCCCTGTGGTGGAGAAACACCGCTCCCCACCCTGATAGGCTCGCATCCGTCGTGACCACTGGCCAGGATGGGGGTAGGAACGACTTTCCCTGTGACAATGAGGTGGGGAGAAGCCACCAACGCAGAGAGTCCTTGGCAGTCTGAGAGAGGGAGACAGTCCTGTCGAGGGACGTCGATTTCCCATCCCATTGGCGTAGAATGTCCCATTGTAGAGGGCGCAGATGAAACTGCGCGAACGGGACCGCCTCCATTGCTGCTACCATCTTTCCTAGGAAATGCATGAGGCGCCTCAGTGAGTGCGACTGGCTCTGAAGGAGAGATTGCACTCCTGTCCGCAGCGAACACTGCTTGTCCAGTGGAAGCTTCACTATCGCTGAGAGAGTATGAAACTCCATGCCAAGATAAGTCAGTGATTGGGTCGGGGTTAGATGAGACTTTGGAAAGTTGATAATCCACCCGAAACTCTGGAGAGTGTCTAGTGCCACTTTCAGACTGTGTTGGCATGCCTCTTGAGAGGGTGCCTTTATAAGCAGGTCGTCTAGATACGGGATGACCGAGTGACCTTGCGAGTGCAGGACAGCTACTACTGCTGCCATGACCTTGGTGAAGACCCGGGGGGCTGTTGCCAGACCGAAAGGTAACACTACGAACTGCAGGTGTTCGTCATGTATGACGAAGCGTAGGAAACGCTGATGCTCTGGCGCAATCGGCACGTGGAGATACGCATCTTTGATGTCTATTGATGCTAGAAAATCTCCTTGAGACATTGAGGCTATGACGGAGCGTAGGGATTCCATCCGGAACCTCCTGACTTTTACGTGTCTGTTGAGCAACTTTAGATCCAGGACGGGTCGATACGATCCGTCCTTTTTTGGGACCACAAACAGATTGGAGTAAAAACCGTGACCTTGTTCCTGAAGAGGGACGGAGGTCACCACTCCTTCCGCCTTTAGAGCGGCCACCGCCTGCAACAGAGCATCGGCTCGGTCTGGTGGTGGAGAAGTTCTGAAGAAACGAGTTGGCAGACGAGAACTGAACTCTATCCTGTACCCGTGAGACAGAATATCCCTCACCCAACGGTCTTTGACGCGTGACAGCCAAATGTCGCCAAAGTGGGAAAGCCTCCCACCGACCGAGGGTGTGGGAATCGGAGACTGCAAGTCATGAGGACGCCGTCTTGGCAACGGTTCCTCCGGCTGTCTTTTTTGGGCGTGACTGAGACCTCCAAGAATCTGAGCGTCTCTGATCTTTTTGAGTCTTTTTTGACGAGGAAAATTGGGACCTGCCCGGTCCTCGAAAGGACCGATAACCAGACAGACCCCTCCTCTGTTGGGGTTTGTTTTGTCTGTGTTGCGGTAAGGATGAGTCCTTACCCTTGGAGTGTTTGATGATTTCATCCAAACGCTCTCCAAACAATCGGTCACGAGAAAAAGGCAAATTGGTTAAGCACTTCTTGGAATGAGAATCTGCCTTCCAATGTCTCAACCACAGGGCCCTACGCAAAACAACGGAGTTGGCTGACGCCACTGCCGTACGGCTTGTAGCGTCAAGAACAGCATTAATCGCGTACGACGCGAATGCCGCCATTTGCGAGGTCAATGGTGCTACCTGCGGGGCAAATGCACGTGTGACTGAGTCGACTTGCACAAGCCCGGCTGAGATAGCTTGGAGTGCCCATACGGCAGCAAAAGATGGCGCTAACGACGCTCCAATAGCTTCATAGATGGATTTCAGCCAGAGCTCCATCTGCCTGTCAGTGGCATCTTTAAGTGCCGCTCCATCTTCAACTGCAACCAAGGATCTAGCTGCAAGCCTGGAAATTGGAGGATCCACTTTTGGACACTGGGTCCAACCCTTGACCACCTCAGGGGGAAAAGGATAGCGTGTATCTTTAAGCCGTTTAGAAAAACGCCTTTCCGGATAAGCGTGGGGTTTCTGGATTGCGTCTCTAAAGTCAGCGTGGTCCAGAAAAGTGCTTAATGTACGCTTGGGATATCTGAAATGGATTCTCTCGTGCTGCGAAGCTGACTCCTCTACAAGAGGAGCTGGTGGAGAAATATTTAACATCTTATTGATGGATGCTATAAGATCATTAACTATGGCGTCACCATCTGGTGTATCTAGATTGAGAGCGGTCCCAGGATCAGAATCCTGATCAGTTACGTCCGCCTCATCACCCATAGATTCATCTCGCTGGGATCCTGACCATTGAGATGAATGTGAAGGCCTCTCATAGCGAGCCCGCTTAGGTTGCCTGGGACCATCGTCCGAGTCAGAGTCTTCACCCTGAGGTGTATGTGCCCGTCCCGGAGCTTGGAAGTAATTCAGCCGAGGGGGACCAGGGGGCAATGATTGCACAGTGTCCGTGGCCTGAAGTACAGGCCTAGCCCGCAATGTGTCAAGAATTTGTGACATAGTGAGGGACATTCTGTCAGCAAAAGCTGTAAACTCAGTTCCTGTCACTTGGACAGCATTCACAGGTGGTACACCCTGGGTCACGTCCAGCAGAGGTCCCGGCTGTGCAAGTGCCACAGGGGCCGAGCACTGCACACAATGGGGGTCATTGGAGCCTGCCGGTAGAAAAGTCCCACATGCGGTACAGGAAGCATATAATGTCTGTGCCTTGGCACCCTTGCGTTTTGTGGACGACATGCTGTTGGCTCTCTGCAATGTGAGAGAGTCTATAGCCAAAAGGCGACCAGCGCTATGCAGTACAAAGTATTTGCAGGAACAAAATACTAAGATTACTACTGGCACAAGAGGGGGTGAGCCCTGAGGGCTGCTTACCGCCCGCTGAATAGCGGGTAAGAGGCGCAGAATTCCTTGTCTGGGTCTCCCCGGCTCCCCTCTGCAGCTCAGCGTGTCAGCAGGAATGGCTGCCGGCGTCTGTGGAGAGGGGCGGCCCGTGGGAGTTCCCAAACAAAAGTGCGGGAAACAGTGTCCCCTCTGTGCCTATTGTGAGGGCTGGAGTATGTAAAAACGACTCCAGCCCTCAGCGCTGATGCACTGACCAGCGTCCCGCCCCTCTCCTGACTGGCAGGTCTGGGAGGCGGGAACGAACGGAACCAGGCCGCAAAAGCCGGGGACTCGAGTTATCAGCGCGGCCGCCGTAAAAGCGCGGCCCGCGCTGAAGTCCCCGGCGCACCACAAGTGCCAGCCGCGCCGCAGTCCCAGCGGCCGGCGCGACCGTTCCCCCAAAAGTGTGCCCGCTTCAGCGAAGCTGAAATGAGGCCATGGCACAAGCGCCGCAGCGCTGATGTCCCCGGCGCACTACAACACCCAGCATGCTGCGGTGTGAGCGCGAAATGCACGGGGACACAGAGTACCTTGAGGAAGCAGGGCCATGTCCCTGATGTACTCCGCTCCATCCAGCATCTTCTCCAGGGGCTGTAGATGGAGCACGGTCTCAGTGCCTGGAGACCAGTAAATCCCACTTCACCCAGAGCCCTGTAAAAAGGGATGGGGAAGGAATCAGCATGTGGGCTCCAGCCTCCGTACCCGCAATGGGTACCTCAACCTTACAAACACCTCCGACATACAGTGGGGTGAGAAGGGAGCATGCTGGGTGCCCTGTATGGGCCCTCTTTTCTTCCATCCGACATAGTCAGCAGCTGCTGCTGACTAAAAACAATGGAGCTATGCGTGCGTGTGTGACCTCCTTCGCACAAAGCTAAAACTGAGGAATCCGTACTCCTACGGGAGGGTGTATAGCCAGAAGGGGAGGGGCCTTACACTTTTAAGTGTAGTACTTTGTGCGGCCTCCGGAGGCAGTAGCTATACACCCAATTGTCTGGGTCTCCCAATTAGGAGCGAAAAAGAAAAACTACTATACATGTATGGTTTCTGTAGAATCGTAATGATCTGGAGAATCATACTGCCAGATCATTTTTACCATAAAATAAACGCTGTAGAAAAACAAAATTGCAGAATTGTACTAAAAAAATTGCAACTTTACTACACTTAGAATTTTTTCCTTTACTTTCAAGTACATCACATAAACACGCATGGTGCCATTCAAAAGTACAAGTTGTCCTGCAAAAAACATGCACATGTCCATTAAATCACGATCACATCACTCATAATGGTGCCTGAAGGGACAGAAAATAAAAATACTGGCAGTTTCTCCGGCTCTTACCTGTTGCACAGTATTCAGCATGTCGGGCGTCTCTTTGCCCCAGTAACATTTTACCACGTGACCCTCGATGGTAGTCCCATTCACACTGACTATAGCATGAGCCGCACTTTCATGAGCATTAAACCTATGGATACAAGAGATGTCTAATTACACCCAGGCTTCTGTGTGTGCACGTGACCTGATGGTGCTGGCCAGTATGGGGAAAAAAAAAACTAAAACACCACAAGCAATGATTATTTTTTTTTTAACTCATGGGGGCTTTGAAGATCACAGACAAAGTCCCAACAGTCTGTCCTTTACACCTTTATACAATAAAACTAGTAATTCCAAGGCAAACAGCAACCGAACCAAAGAGTAAATGTTTTTGGTTTTTTTTTGCATTAATTGCTGCTTAGGAGTAACTGAACTTACCGTACAAAGGAGTAGCCTTTATCTGGGAAGACACGGACTTCCATTATTTGGCCGAAAGGAGAGAAGGTCTGACGCATGAGTTGTTCTAGGACAGGGACACAAAAGGTTAAAACACATGAACCTCATAGAAAGCCCACATAGATCAGGAATAATACATAAAACTAGGACGCCTACCTGTTAACCCGGATGTAACGCCTCCACAGTAGACGGTGCAGTTGCTTGGGCTGGACTGGTTCACCACTTCTTCATAGGACAACTGTTTTGTATTGGCTGAAAGGGAAGCAGATATTGTATTGTTATTGTACAGAATGAAAGAGAACCTGTCAGGCGATTCATGCTGACCCCTTCCGGGAGAGGGTGGGCGATCATTTTTAAATATATATTTTTTTTGGTTGCACACTACATGTGATCACGCTATTGTTACCCACAGTGCGAGCCGTTCAAATACCAAGGGCAAATTGCCCAGGGCTGAGCACCGAGTGTACCTGAGCACAGCGTTGCTCAAACAAGTTAAGTTTGCATGAAAAGCATCCAAACTCCGAACCCGAGCTGTTTTTTTTAGTTGGTGTTCGGTTCGAAATCCGATCCTCAGGTTCACTCATCTCTAGAAACCGCTACGGCCAAAAAACAGAACAGAAAAGAGCAGCGGAGGTGAGCCAGCACAGGAGCCGGGGAGGGAGAGTACTACAGTGGAGCCTCGGTTTATGAGTAACTTGGTGTGAGAGTATTTCGCTACACGAGCAAAGCTTGCTGTAAATTTGTAACTCAGTTTATGAGCAAGCTTTAGCATACGAGCAAATACTCACCGCACACACTTCCGGTTCCGTACTTTCACTGCGCTCTGACCCGCTCTTGCAGTCCACACACAAACATACACAAACACGCACAAACACATATTATGCTCCCCTTACTTTCCGTTCCATCGCCAGCCTCCTGGTTCTTGAGGTCCGCCGTTACAGGATGTGTATCCGGTAACCATCGCGACGATGGAGGAACTTCTGCTGTCAGCCGTTTCTCAAACGCAGCGCGCTGATCAGTCAAGCGGCTCATGCCTTCAATGTCAGCACACTGGCAGCGGAAGTTCCGGCATCATAGCAATGGTTACCAGATACACATCCTGACCCGGTGGACTACAAAAACCAGGAGACCGGTGATGGAACGGAAGGTAAGGGGAGCTTAGTGTGTGTGTGTGTGTGTGTGTGTGTGCGTGTGTGTGGAATGGCACAATAGGGGACCAGGATGGCGCATTGCACAAATTGTGCAACGAATTGTCTGAGCTTGCATTATTTCCTATGGGAAATCTTGCTTCGCTAGACGAGTAACTTGGTTTACAAGCACACTCCCAGAACGGATTCTTCTCGTAATCCAAGGTTCCACTGTATCTGGATTTGCTGATTACAAAAAGCTTTTGAATCCTCATTTCTAACAGTGGAAACCACCTTTAGCCCCAGTACGCGCTGCACTACACTAGAGATGCGGGTGTATGGAGTGTGCTCAGGAGCTGAACCGGGGCTATGCGGGGTGATCATAAACTATGGGTTAACACACAAATACAACAAGCCCTACGCTGAGACAAAAAAAAAAAAAAGAAAAAGGTGAGCACAAAAATAAAAATGGTACAGGTCTTGGAAAGAACTAAAGCATTTTAAAAAATAAGAAAATTGCTCCATAGTTAACCCCTTCAGCCCCAAGCCTATTTTGACCCTAAAGACCAGGCCATTTTTTGCAATTCTGACCAGTGTCACTTTATGAGGTTATAACTCTGGAAGGCTTCAGCGGATCCCGGTGATTCTGAGATTGTTTTTTCGTGACATATTGGGCTTCACGTTAGTGGTAAATTTAGGCCGATATTTTTTGCATTTCTTTGTGAAAAAAACGGAAATTTCGCGAAAAATTAGAAAAATTTTTAATTTTCAACCTTTGAATTTTTATGCTCTAAAACCAACGAGACACATGACATAAAATAATTAATAAATAACATTTCCCACATGTCTACTTTACATCAGAACAATTTTGGGGAAAAAAAAAAATTTAAGGAAGTTATAGGGGTTCAAAGTTTATGAGCAATTTCTCATTTTTACAACAAAATTTACAAAGCCACTTTTTTTTAGGGACCACATCACATTTGAAGCGATTTTGAAAGGTCTACATGACACAGAACACCCAAAAGTGACACCATTCCAAAAACGGCACCCCTCAGGCTACTCAAAACCACATTCAAGAAGGTTATTAACCCTTCAGGTGCTTCACAGTAACTAAAGCAATGTGGAAGGAAAAAATGAACATTTTACTTTTTGCAACAAAAATGTTAATTTAGCCTCAAATATTGCATTACAAGGGTAGCAGGATTAAATGAACCCCCAAAATTTGTTGGGCAATTTCTACTGAACACGCAGATACCTCATATGTGGCGAAAAACCACTGTTTGGGCGCACGGCAGGACTCGGAAGGGAAGGAGCGCCATTTGACTTTTTTGAACAGAAAATTAGCTGGAATCGTTAGCCGCACCATGTTGCGTTTGGAGAGCCCCTGAGCTGCCGAAACAGTGAAGCTCCCCCACATGTGACCCCATTTTGGAAACTAGAC
Source organism: Anomaloglossus baeobatrachus (assembly GCF_048569485.1). Taxonomy (NCBI): domain Eukaryota; kingdom Metazoa; phylum Chordata; class Amphibia; order Anura; family Aromobatidae; genus Anomaloglossus; species Anomaloglossus baeobatrachus. Next base: position 594,101,805 of record NC_134356.1, read on the forward strand.
CCCTGATGGAATTTATCTAGATGTTTATTGAGCACTTTGAGCCTCTGGGGGCTTCACAAAAGTTAATAGAGTTGAGCTGTGAAAATAAAAAAAAAATTTCTTTGTCGCTCTATTGGGAGACCCAGACAATTGGGTGTATAGGCTATGCCTCCGGAGGCCGCACAAAGTATTACACTCAAAGTGTTAAGCCCCTCCCCTTCTGCCTATACACCCCCCGTGCTCCCACGGGCTCCTCAGTTTTTTTGCTTTGTGCGAAGGAGGCAGTCATGCACGCACAGCTCCACAGATTGGTCAGCAGCAGCTGCTGACTACGTCGGTTGGAAGAAAAGTGGGCCCATATAGGGCCCCCAGCATGCTCCCTTCTCACCCCACTCTTGTCGGCGGTGTTGTTAAGGTTGAGGTATCCATTGCGGGTACGGAGGCTGGAGCCCACATGCTGTTTTCCTTCCCCATCCCCCTCAGGGCTCTGGGTGAAGTGGGATCCTATCGGTCTCCAGGCACTGAGACCGTGCTTCATCCACAACTCCTGTGGAGCCTGCTGGATAGGAGCCGGGTATCGTTCAGGGACATGGCCCTGCTACTTGAAGGTACTCTGTATCCCTGTGGGGACCGCGCACGGCAACACCTCAGCTTTGCTGGGTGTGCTAGTGCACCGGGGACAGCGGCGCTGACCGGGTTAAACTGTGCCATTACACACTCAGCGTCGCTGAGTGTGTTTATATGTAGGGGCTACCGCGCTAACCGCCGCTGCCATGGGAAACTGCGGCGCGGCTGGGACTTGTAGTTCGCCGGGGACTTCGGCGCCGGCCGCACTTTTACGGCGGCCACGCTTATACTCGAGTCCCCGGCTTTCTTGCGGCCTAGTTTCCTTTTCTCCCGCCCCCAGCCCTGACAGGCAGGGGAAGGGCGGGACGCTGCACGGAACGAGCAGCACTGAGGGCTGGAGTATGCTTTGCATACTCCACCCCCCTCACTGTGCACAGTGTGAGCACCAGTTCCCGCACTTTCTCGGCCACGCCCACGGCTCCCTCCTCTCGTCAGGACGCCGCAGCCATTCCTGTCAGCTCCTCCGACGCTGCAGAGAGGGACAAACCCTGGGAGACCCAGACACGGTCTCTGGTGGCCTCACAACCGCTTTAGGCGGGTGGTAAGCAGCACCTGTGGTGCTAGCACCATGGTGCTGTAGTGTATTGATACATTATTTGTTTATAGTATATACTTTACACTGTATGAGCACAGTTCATTCTGGCTATATACCCTATTGTGTTGCTAAGGGAAAACAATAGCATGGCGCCCACAAAAGGCAGGGGTGCCAAAACACAGGCTTATTATGCTGCCTGCGCCGCTTGTTCGACCCAGCTGCCGGCGGGTTCCATTGACCCTCATTGTGTGCAATGTTCGGCCCCTGGGGCACTTTCTCAGCCAGAGCCTCTGCTAAGAGGAGCCCAGTTTGCAAAACTCTCTGAGACTATGGCTAAGATACTAGAAGCCTTGCAGTCCAGGCCGGTATCTCAGCAAAGGGACTCTGTTGAATCATTGTTCCCTGGCCCCCCTCAGTTGGACCAACAATGTCCTCCAGGGGTATCTCATACATCCCAGGCTGAGGGTTCTGACTTAGACCCCAGCCCCAGACCGAATAAGCGGGCTCGCTTAGAATTTCCCTCGACATCATATTGTTCAGGGTCTCAGCGGGGGGAATCTCTGGTTGATGAAGCGGAGACAGCTGATCAGGATTCTGATCCTGAGGGCGCTCTCAATCTTAATACTCCAGACGGGGACGCCATAGTGAACGATCTTATTGCGTCCATCAATCAAATGCTGGATATCTCTCCCTCAGCTCCTCCGGCGGAGGAGTCAGTGTCTCAGCAGGAGAAATTCCATTTCAGGTTCCCCAAGCGTACACCGAGTATGTTTCTAGACCACTCTGATTTCAGAGAGGCAGTCCAGAATCACCATGATTGTCCAGATAAGCGTTTTTCTAAGCGCCTTAAGGATACACGTTATCCTTTTCCCCCTGACGTGGTTAAAGGTTGGACTCAGTGTCCCAAAGTGGATCCTCCAATCTCCAGACTGGCGGCTAGATCCATACTTGCAGTGGAAGATGGGGCCTCGCTCAAAGATGCCACTGACAGGCAGATGGAGCTCTGGTTGAAATCCATCTATGAAGCTATCGGAGCTTCTTTTGCCCCAGCATTCGCAGCCGTATGGGCGCTACAAGCTATCTCAGCAGGTCAGGCGCAAATTGAAGCGACCGCGCCACAAGTGGCATCCATTACCACCCAGACCTCGGCAATTGCGTCTTACGCTATTAATGCTGTCCTGGACTCTGCGAGCCGTACGGCGGTTGCGGCCGCCAATTCGGTGGTACTCCGCAGGGCCATGTGGCTACGGGAATGGAAGGCAGATTCTGCTTCCAAAAAGCGCTTAACCAGTTTGCCAATTTCTGGCGACAGGCTGTTTGGCGAGCGTTTGGATGAAATCAAACAATCCAAGGGAAAGGATACATCCTTACCCCAGCCCAAACAGAACATACCCCAACAGAGGAGAGGGCAGTCGAGGTTTCGGTCCTTTCGGGGCGCGGGCAGGTCCCAATTCTCCTCGTCCAAAAGGCCTCAGAAAGAACAAAGGAACTCTGATGCATGGCGGTCTAAGTCACGTCCTAAAAAGACCACCGGAGGCGCCGCTAACAAAGCGGCTTCCTCATGACTTTCGACCTCTTCTATCCGCATCCTCGGTCGGTGGCAGGCTCTCCCGCTTTTGCGACACCTGGCTGCCACAAATGAAGGGAATTTTGTTACTTACCGTAAATTCCTTTTCTTCTAGCTCTTATTGGGAGACCCAGACGATTGGTGTATAGCACTGCCTCCGGAGGCCACACAAAGCAATTACACTAAAAAGTGTAAGGCCCCTCCCCTTCTGGCTATACACCCCCAGTGGGATCACTGGCTCACCAGTTTTAGTGCAAAAGCAAGAAGGAGGAAAGCCAATAACTGGTTTAAACAAATTCTCTCCGAGTAACAACGGAGAACTGAAAACCGTTCAACATGAACAACATGTGTACCCGCAAACAAACCAAAAATCCCGAAGGACAACAGGGCGGGTGCTGGGTCTCCCAATAAGAGCTAGAAGAAAAGGAATTTACGGTAAGTAACAAAATTCCCTTCTTCTTCAGCGCTCTATTGGGAGACCCAGACGATTGGGACGTCCAAAAGCTGTCCCTGGGTGGGTAAAGAAATACCTCATGTTAGAGCTGCAAGACAGCCCTCCCCTACGGGGAGGCAACTGCCGCCTGCAGGACTCTTCTACCTAGGCTGGCGTCCGCCGAAGCATAGGTATGCACCTGATAATGTTTGGTGAAAGTGTGCAGACTCGACCAGGTAGCTGCCTGGCACACCTGTTGAGCCGTAGCCTGGTGTCGTAATGCCCAGGATGCACCCACGGCTCTGGTAGAATGGGCCTTCAGCCCTGAAGGAACCGGAAGCCCAGCAGAACGGTAGGCTTCCAGAATTGGTTCTTTGATCCATCGAGCCAGGGTGGCCTTAGAAGCCTGCGACCCTTTGCGCTGACCAGCGACAAGGACAAAGAGTGCATCCGAACGGCGCAAGGGCGCCGTGCGGGAAATGTAGATTCTGAGTGCTCTCACCAGATCTAACAAATGTAAATCTTTCTCATACCGATGAACTGCATGAGGACAAAACGAAGGCAAAGAGATATCCTGATTAAGATGAAAAGAGGATACCACCTTCGGGAGAAACTCCTGAATGGGGCGCAGCACAACCTTGTCCTGGTGGAAGACCAGGAAGGGAGCCTTGGATGATAGTGCTGCCAGCTCAGACACTCTCCGAAGAGATGTGATCGCTACCAGAAAAGCCACTTTCTGGGATAGTCTAGAAAGTGAAACCTCCCTCAGAGGCTCGAAGGGCGGCTTCTGGAGGGCAACTAGTACCCTGTTCAGATCCCATGGATCTAACGGCCGCTTGTACGGGGGTACAATATGACAAACCCCCTGCAGGAACGTGCGCACCTTAGGAAGGCGTGCCAAACGCCTCTGAAAAAAGACGGATAGCGCCGAGACCTGACCTTTAAGGGAGCTGAGCGACAAACCTTTTTCTAACCCAGATTGCAGGAAAGAAAGAAAGGTAGGCAATGCAAATGGCCAGGGAGACACTCCCTGAGCAGAGGACCAGGATAAGAATATCCTCCACGTTCTGTGGTAGATCTTAGCGGACGTGGGCTTCCTAGCCTGTCTCATGGTGGCAACGACCCCTTGGGACAATCCTGAAGACGCTAGGATCCAGGACTCAATGGCCACACAGTCAGGTTCAGGGCCGCAGAATTCCGATGGAAAAACGGCCCTTGGGACAGTAAGTCTGGTCGGTCTGGTAGTGCCCACGGTTGGCCGACCGTGAGCTGCCACAGATCCGGATACCACGCCCTCCTCGGCCAGTCTGGGGCGACAAGTATGACGCGGCTGCAATCGGATCTGATCTTGCGTAGCACTCTGGGCAAGAGTGCCAGAGGTGGAAACACATAAGGGAGCCGGAACTGCGACCAATCTTGCACTAGGGCGTCTGCCGCCAGCGCTCTTTGATCGCGAGACCGTGCCATGAAGGTTGGGACCTTGTTGTTGTGCCGTGACGCCATTAGGTCGACGTCCGGCACCCCCCAGCGGCGACAGATGTCCTGAAACACGTCTGGGTGAAGGGACCATTCCCCTGCGTCCATGCCCTGGCGACTGAGGAAGTCTGCTTCCCAGTTTTCTACGCCGGGGATGTGAACTGCGGATATGGTGGAGGCTGTGGCTTCCACCCACATCAGAATCCGCCGGACTTCCTGGAAGGCTTGCCGACTGCGTGTCCCCCCTTGGTGGTTGATGTATGCCACCGCTGTGGAGTTGTCCGACTGAATTCGGATCTGCTTTCCCTCCAGCCACTGCTGGAAGGCTAGTAGGGCAAGATACACTGCTCTGATTTCCAGAACATTGATCTGAAGGGTGGACTCCTGCCGAGTCCACGTACCCTGAGCCCTGTGGTGGAGAAAAACTGCTCCCCACCCTGACAGACTCGCGTCTGTCGTTACCACCGCCCAAGACGGTGGTAGGAAGGATCTTCCCTGTGATAATGAGGTGGGAAGAAGCCACCACTGCAGAGAGTCCTTGGCCGTCTGGGAAAGGGAGACTTTCCTGTCTAGGGATGTTGACTTCCCGTCCCATTGGCGGAGAATGTCCCATTGAAGTGGACGCAGATGAAACTGCGCAAACGGAACCGCCTCTATTGCCGCCACCATCTTCCCGAGGAAGTGCATGAGGCGTCTTAGGGAGTGCGACTGACTTTGAAGGAGAGCCTGCATCCCAGTCTGTAGAGACCGCTGCTTGTCCAGCGGAAGCTTCACTATCGCTGAGAGAGTATGAAACTCCATGCCAAGATACGTTAGTGATTGGGTCGGTGACAGATTTGACTTTGGGAAGTTGATGATCCACCCGAACGCCTGGAGAGTCTCCAGTGCAACATTCAGGCTGAGTTGGCATGCCTCTTGAGAGGGTGCCTTGACCAGTAGATCGTCCAAGTAAGGGATCACAGAGTGTCCGTGAGAGTGCAAGACTGCTACCACTGCCGCCATGATCTTTGTGAACACCCGAGGGGCTGTCGCCAGACCAAATGGCAGAGCTACGAACTGAAGATGGTCGTCTCCTATCACGAAGCGTAGAAAGCGTTGGTGCTCTGTAGCAATCGGCACGTGGAGATAAGCATCTTTGATGTCTATTGATGCTATGAAATCTCCTTGAGACATTGAGGCAATGACTGAGCGGAGGGATTCCATCCGGAACCGCCTGGCGTTCACATGCTTGTTGAGCAGTTTTAGGTCCAGAACAGGACGGAAGGAGCCGTCCTTTTTTGGAACCACAAAGAGATTGGAGTAAAACCCTCGCCCCCGTTCCTGAGGGGGGACAGGGATCACGACTCCTTCTGCTCTTAGAGAGTCCACCGCCTGCAGCAGGGCATCTGCTCGGTTGGGGTGTGGGGAGGTTCTGAAGAACCGAAGTGGAGGTCGAGAACTGAACTCGATTCTGTACCCGCGAGACAAAATGTCTGTTACCCACCGGTCCTTGACCTGTGACAGCCAAATGTCGCAAAAGCGGGAGAGCCTGCCACCGACCGAGGATGCGGAGGGAGGAGGCCGAAAGTCATGAGGTAGCCGCTTTGGAAGCGGTTCCTCCATTTGCTTTCCTGGGGCGTGAGTGAGCCCGCCAGGAATCAGAGCTCCCTTGTTCTTTCTGAGTCCTTTTGGACGAGGAGAATTGGGCCTTGCCCGAGCCTCGAAAGGACCGAAACCTCGACTGCCACTTTTTCTGTTGAGGTTTACTTGCTCTGGGCTGTGGTAAGGAAGAGTCCTTACCCTTGGACTGTTTTATGATTTCAGCCAATGGCTCACCAAACAGTCTGTCTCTGGATAATGGCAAGCTGGTTAAGCATTTTTTGGAACCAGCGTCTGCTTTCCAGTCCTTTAACCACAAGGCTCTGCGCAAAACCACAGAATTGGCGGACGCCATAGCGGTACGGCTCGTAGATTCTAGGACAGCATTGATAGCATAGGTCGCAAACGCAGACATTTGCGAAGTTAGGGACGCCACCTGTGGCACTGCTGGATGCATGATAGCATCCACCTGTGCTAAACCAGCTGAAATAGCTTGGAGTGCCCACACGGCCGCGAATGCTGGAGCAAACGACGCGCCGATAGCTTCATAGACAGATTTCAACCAAAGGTCCATCTGTCTGTCGTTGGCATCTTGAAGTGAAGCGCCATCCTCTACTGCGACTATGGATCTAGCCGCAAGCTTGGAAATTGGGGGATCCACCTTTGGACACTGGGTCCAGCGTTTGGTCACCTCAGCAGGAAAAGGGGAACGGGTATCCTTAGAACGTTTAGAGAAACGCTTATCTGGATGAGCGTCGTGTTTCTGGATCGATTCTCTGAAGTCAGAGTGGTCCAAAAAAGCACTTAATTTACGCTTGGGATACAGGAAATGGAACTTCTCCTGCTGTGCCGCTGCCTCCTCTTCAGAAGGGGCTGGGGGAGAAATATCCAACAGTCTATTAATTGCCGATATAAGGTCATTAACCATGGCGTCACCATCAGGGGCATCCAGATTGAAAGGAGCCTCAGGGTTAGAATCCTGATCACCGTCCTCAGTCTCATCACAGAGAGACTCTTCTCGCTGAGACCCTGAGCAGTGTGATGACGTGGAGGGTCTTTCCCAGCGAGCTCGCTTAGGCTGCCTGGGACTGTCATCTGAGTCAGAGACTTCAGCCTGTGATGCTTGAGACCCCCTTGAAGTACGGATTAGTTCCAACTGAGGGGGACCGGAGAGCATAGACACAGCAGTGTCCATGGTCTGAGTAACTGGCCTGGACTGCAAGGTCTCCAGGATTTTTAACATAGTCACAGACATTTTGTCAGCAAAAACTGCAAAGTCTGTCCCCGTCACCGGGGCAGGGTTCACAGGCGTCTCTGCCTGGGCTACCACCACATTAGGCTCTGGCTGACGGAGTGCCACTGGGACTGAACATTGCATACAATGTGAGTCTTTGGAGCCTGCCGGTAGATCAGCCCCACATGCAGTACAAACAGTGTACACAGCCTGTGCCTTGGCACCCTTGCGTTTTGCGGATGACATGTTGCTGCCTCCTCAGAGCAGTACAGGGTGTCCAGCCAAGAAGCGACCTTACAGTGCAACTATAAATATATATGGTACTAAGAAAAAGTACACTAATATATCACTGAGGCACAAGTGGGGCCAGCACTAAGTGCAGCTTACCGCCCGCTTAGGAGCGGGTGTGTGGTCGCCGAAATCCCTTTAGTCTGGGTCTCCCAGAGCCTGCTGCCTTTCCCCAGCCAGACCGCATGTGTAATGGCTGCCGGCGTCCTTGTGGAGAGGGGGGGGCGGGCCCTGGGCGTATACAGACGAAGAGCGGGAAGCCTGCTTCCCACTGTGCCTAGTGAGAGGGCTGGAGCATGTAAATTTAAAGCTCCAGCCCTCGGCGCTGCCAATTGAGCAGCGTCTCTCCCCTACCCTGATTGACAGGGTGGGGGCGGGAACGAAGCGGCGCTAGGCCGCAGAAGCCGGGGGCTAAAGTTAGAAGCGCCGCCGCAAAAGCGCGGTCGGCGCAAAGTCCCCGGCGCACCACAAGTCGCAGCTGCGCCGCCGCTCCAGCAGCGGTCGGCGCAGTAGTTCCCAACATGTAACGTCACTCAGCAAAGCTGCAGTGACCTAACCCCAGCGCACAGCGCTACTGTCCCCGGCGCACTATAACGCTCAGCAAGCCTTGAGAGTGTCCGTGCCTGCCGGGGACACAGAGTACCTGAAAGTTGCAGGGCCTTGTCCCTGAACGGCACTCCCGCTCCAAATCCAGCAGGTTCTCTGGGTCTGTGGATGGAGCCCGGCCTCAGGGCTTGGAGGCCGGTAAGATCCCACTTCCACAGAGCCCTAAGGGGATGTGGAAGGAAAACAGCATGTGGGCTCCAGCCTCTGTACCAGCAATAGGTACCTCAACCTTACAAGCACCACCGCGGGTGAGAAGGGGAGCATGCTGGGGGCCCCATATGGGCCCTCTTTTCTTCCATCCGATATAGCCAGCAGCTACTGCTGACTACAAACAGTGGAGCTATGCGTGGATGTCTGACCTCCTTCGCACAAAGCAGAAAACTGGTGAGCCAGTGATCCCACTGGGGGTGTATAGCCAGAAGGGGAGGGGCCTTACACTTTTTAGTGTAATTGCTTTGTGTGGCCTCCGGAGGCAGTGCTATACACCCAATCGTCTGGGTCTCCCAATAGAGCGCTGAAGAAAAAAGACCGCTGGGTGAGAGACATTCTGTCTCACGGTTACAAGATAGAGTTCACCTCTCGTCCCCCGACTCGATTCTTCAGGTCTTCCCCGCCTCCCGAGCGAGCCGAGGCTCTTCTGCAGGCGCTGGGCACTCTGAAGGCAGAAGGAGTGGTGGTCCCTGTTCCTCTTCAGCAACAGAGCCTCGGTTTTTATTCCAACTTGTTTGTGGTCCCAAAGAAGGACGGGTCTTTCCGTCCTGTCCTGGACCTGAAACTGCTCAACAAACACGTAAAAACCAGGCGGTTCCGGATGGAATCCCTCCGCTCCGTCATCGCCTCAATGTCCCAAGGAGATTTCCTTGCATCGATCGATATCAAAGATGCTTATCTCCACGTACCGATTGCTCCAGAGCACCAGCGCTTCTTGCGCTTCGCCATAGGAAACGAACACCTGCAATTCGTGGCACTGCCGTTCGGCCTGGCAACAGCCCCACGGGTTTTTACCAAGGTTATGGCTACTGTAGTAGCGCTCCTACACTCGCAGGGTCACTCGGTGATCCCGTACTTGGACGATCTGCTGATCAAGGCACCGTCTCAAGAGGCATGCCAACGCAGCCTCGACGCTACCCTGGAGACTCTCCAGGGTTTCGGGTGGATCATCAATTTTCCAAAGTCAAATCTGACACCGGCCCAATCGCTGACATATCTTGGCATGGAGTTTCATACCCTCTCAGCGATAGTGAAGCTTCCGCTGATCAAGCAGCAGTCACTACAGAAAGGGGTACAATCTCTCCTTCAAGGCCAGTCACACCCCTTGAGGCGCCTCATGCACTTCCTGGGGAAGATGGTGGCAGCAATGGAGGCAGTCCCTTTCGCGCAGTTTCACCTGCGTCCCCTTCAATGGGACATCCTACGCAAATGGGACAGGAAGCCGACGTCCCTCGACAGGACCGTCTCCCTCTCTCAGGCAACCAAAGCTTCCCTTCGGTGGTGGCTTCTTCCCACTTCATTATCGAAGGGGAAATCCTTCCTACCCCCATCCTGGGAAGTAGTCACGACGGACGCGAGTCTGTCAGGGTGGGGAGCGGTTTTTCTCCACCACAGGGCTCAGGGTACGTGGACCCAGCAAGAGTCCTCGCTTCAGATCAATGTTCTGGAAATACGGGCAGTGTATCTTGCCCTGAAAGCGTTCCAGCAGTGGTTGAAGGGCAAGCAGATCCGAATTCAGTCGGACAACTCCACAGCGGTGGCATACATCAACCACCAAGGCGGCACACGCAGCCGGCAAGCCTTCCAGGAAGTCCGGTGGATTTTGATGTGGGTGGAAGCCACGGCCTCCACCATATCCGCAGTTCACATCCCAGGCGTGGAAAACTGGGAAGCAGATTATCTCAGTCGCCAGGGCATGGACGCAGGGGAATGGTCCCTTCACCCGGACGTGTTTCAGGAGATCTGTTGCCGCTGGGGGGTGCCGGACGTCGACCTCATGGCGTCCCGGCACAACAACAAGGTACCAATGTTCATGGCACGGTCTCAAGATCCCAGAGCTCTGGCGGCAGACGCCTTAGTTCAGGATTGGTCGCAGTTTCAGCTCCCTTATGCGTTTCCTCCGCTGGCACTGTTGCCCAGAGTGTTACGCAAGATCAGGGCCGACTGCCGCCGCGCCACCCTCGTCGCTCCAGACTGGCCGAGGAGGTCGTGGTACCCGGATCTGTGGCATCTCACGGTCGGCCAACCGTGGGCACTACTAGACCGAACAGACTTGCTATCTCAAGGGCCGTTTTTCCATCTGAATTCTGCGGCCCTCAACCTGACTGTGTGGCCATTGAGTCCTGGATCCTAGCGTCTTCAGGGTTATCTCAAGACGTCATTGCCACTATGAGACAGGCTAGGAAACCAACGTCCGCCAAGATCTATCACAGGTCGTGGAAAATTTTTCTGTCGTGGTGCTCTGCTCAGGGTTTTTCTCCCTGGCCATTTGCATTACCTACTTTTCTGTCCTTCCTTCAATCTGGACTGGAAAAGGGTTTGTCGCTCGGCTCCCTTAAGGGACAAGTCTCAGCGCTCTCTGTGTTTTTCCAGAAGCGCCTAGCCAGGCTTCCACAGGTACGCACGTTCCTGCAGGGGGTTTGTCACATCGTTCCACCTTACAAGCGTTCTTTAGAACCATGGGATCTAAACAGGGTGCTGATGGTTCTTCAGAAACCACCATTCGAGCCAATGAGAGATATTTCCCTCTCACGACTTTCGCAGAAAGTGGTTTTTCTAGTAGCAGTCACTTCTCTTCGGAGAGTGTCTGAGCTAGCAGCGTTGTCGTGCAAAGCCCCTTTCCTGGTGTTTCACCAGGACAAGGTGGTTCTACGTCCGGTTCCGGAATTTCTCCCTAAGGTGGTATCCCCCTTTCATCTCAATCAGGATATTTCCTTACCTTCTTTTTATCCTCATCCAGTTCACCAATGTGAAAAGGATTTGCACTTGTTAGATCTGGTGAGAGCACTCAGACTCTACATTTCTCGTACGGCGCCCCTGCGCCGCTCGGATGCACTCTTTGTCCTTGTCGCTGGCCAGCGTAAAGGGTCACAGGCTTCCAAATCAACCCTGGCTCGGTGGATCAAGGAGCCAATTATCGAAGCTTACCATTCGGCTGGGCTTCCGGTTCCCTCAGGGCTGAAGGCCCATTCTACCAGAGCCGTGGGCGCGTCCTGGGCTTTGAGGCACCAGGCTACGGCTCAGCAGGTGTGTCAGGCGGCTACCTGGTCGAGCCTGCACACTTTCACGAAGCACTATCAGGTGCATACCTATGCTTCGGCGGATGCCAGCCTAGGTAGACGAGTCCTTCAGGCGGCGGTTGCCCACCTGTAGGAAGAGGCCGTTTTACGGCTCTCTTACGAGGTATTATTTTACCCACCCAGGGACTGCTTTTGGACGTCCCAATTGTCTGGGTCTCCCAATAGAGCGACAAAGAAGAAGGGAATTTTGTTTACTTACCGTAAATTCTTTTTCTTCTAGCTCTAATTGGGAGACCCAGCACCCGCCCCTGTTTTTTTGTGTACACATGTTGTTCATGTTGAATGGTTTCAGTTCTCAGATATTCCTTCGGATTGAAGTTACTTTAAACCAGTTTATAATTTTTTCCTCCTTCTTGCTTTTGCACCAAAACTGAGGAGCCCGTGGGAGCACGGGGGGTGTATAGGCAGAAGGGGAGGGGCTTAACACTTTTGAGTGTAATACTTTGTGCTGCCTCCGGAGGCATAGCCTATACACCCAATTGTCTGGGTCTCCCAATTAGAGCTAGAAGAAAAGGAATTTACGGTAAGTAAACAAAATTCCCTTTTTACCACAAAATTGTTACTTCAACCAGGTAGCTTTTTTTTCACAAGGGTATCAGGAAAAATTGCACCATAAAATGTATTGTGCAATTTCTCCTGAGTACACAGACACCTCATATGTGGTGGTAATAAAATGTTTGGGCGCACAGCAGGGCTCGGAAGGCAAGGAGCGTCATTTGACGTTTCAAACGCAAAATTGTCTGGGATAATTAGCGTATTCCATGTTGCGTTTGGAGATCCCCTGAGGTGCCGAAACAGTGGAGCTCCCCCACATGTGACCCCATTTTGGAAACTAGACCCCCATGGCATAGAAAAAAAAAACAGCGGCAGATGGGGTGGGGTGGGCGGCAGATGGGGGGCAGCGGCATATAAAGGGAGCATCTGTGATTGTGAGACGGCGGCTGGGATAGGGTGGGGGCGGATGGGAGAGGGCACAGTGGATGCAGGAGCGGCAGAGGATGGGGGGAGGGGGGATGGGGGGATGGGTGGGAAGGGGAGTGGGAGGTGAGATTGGGGATAGTTACCCTACAGGATGGATCTAGGACGCTGGATCACAGGAGATGAAGGAGGCAGCAGATCGGGGGGGGGGGGGGGGAGGGCGACAGGCAGGGGAGGGAGCGCACATCCCGGCGGTGCCAGGGGAGGGAGCGCACATCCCGGCGGTGCCAGGGGAGGGAGCGCACATCCCGGCGGTGACAGGGGAGGGAGCGCACATCCCGGCGGTGACAGGGGAGGGAGCGCACATCCCGGCGGTGACAGGGGAGGGAGCGCACATCCCGGCGGTGACAGGGGAGGGAGCGCACATCCCGGCGGTGACAGGGGAGGGAGCGCACATCCGGCGGTGACAGGGGAGGGAGCGCACATCCCGGCGGTGACAGGGGAGGGAGCGCACATCCCGGCGGTGACAGGGGAGGGAGCGCACATCCCGGCGGTGACAGGGGAGGGAGCGCACATCCCGGCGGTGACAGGGGAGGGAGCGCACATCCCGGCGGTGACAGGGGAGGGAGCGCACATCCCGGCGGTGACAGGGGAGGGAGCGCACATCCCGGCGGTGACAGGGGAGGGAGCGCACATCCCGGCGGTGACAGGGGAGGGAGCGCACATCCCGGCGGTGACAGGGGAGGGAGCGCACATCCCGGCGGTGACAGGGGAGGGAGCGCACATCCCGGCGGTGACAGGGGAGGGAGCGCACATCCCGGCGGTGACAGGGGAGGGAGCGCACATCCCGGCGGTGACAGGGGAGGGAGCGCACATCCCGGCGGTGACAGGGGAGGGAGCGCACATCCCGGCGGTGACAGGGGAGGGAGCGCACATCCCGGCGGTGACAGGGGAGGGAGCGCACATCCCGGCGGTGACAGGGGAGGGAGCGCACATCCCGGCGGTGACAGGGGAGGGAGCGCACATCCCGGCGGTGACAGGGGAGGGAGCGCACATCCCGGCGGTGACAGGGGAGGGAGCGCACATCCCGGCGGTGACAGGGGAGGGAGCGCACATCCCGGCGGTGACAGGGGAGGGAGCGCACATCCCGGCGGTGACAGGGGAGGGAGCGCACATCCCGGCGGTGACAGGGGAGGGAGCGCACATCCCGGCGGTGACAGGGGAGGGAGCGCACATCCCGGCGGTGACAGGGGAGGGAGCGCACATCCCGGCGGTGACAGGGGAGGGAGCGCACATCCCGGCGGTGACAGGGGAGGGAGCGCACATCCCGGCGGTGACAGGGGAGGGAGCGCACATCCCGGCGGTGACAGGGGAGGGAGCGCACATCCCGGCGGTGACAGGGGAGGGAGCGCACATCCCGGCGGTGACAGGGGAGGGAGCGCACATCCCGGCGGTGACAGGGGAGGGAGCGCACATCCCGGCGGTGACAGGGGAGGGAGCGCACATCCCGGCGGTGACAGGGGAGGGAGCGCACATCCCGGCGGTGACAGGGGAGGGAGCGCACATCCCGGCGGTGAGGGGACGAGCAGCCGATCACGAGGGAAAGGGGCCGGGCAGCAGATCGGGGGGACCGGTGGCACTGTGGCAGATGGAGGGCGGCGGCGGATTGGGAGGTGTGGGGGTGAGTGTGCGGGCAGCAGATACGAGGGGTGGGGGTGCGGGTGGCAGATCGCGGCGGAGGGCAGCAGCGGCGGCGGATCGGGAGGTGTGGGGGTGAGGGCAGCAGATACGAGGGGTGGGGGTGCGGGTGGGAGATCGCGGCGGAGGGCAGCAGCGGCGGCGGATCGGGAGGTGTGGGGGTGAGGGTGCGGGCAGCAGATACGAGGGGTGGGGGTGCGGGTGGCAGATCGCGGCGGCGGATCGGGAGGCCGGTTTCATACAGTGCAATGGCAGCGCGGCAACTTCCGGGTCCCATGCTCCGGTCTCATAACAGCATGGGACCGGAGCTTGTCGCCCTGCCATTGCACTGTGTACACTCACTGTGCTGGCGTGCTGCAGGGACGATGACGGGGGCGGTCACCGGCAACAGGTCCACTGTGATTGGAGAAATCGGTCACAAGGCCGATCTCTTTAATCAGAGCTACTAAAGCTGGGGGAGGGTGATCCAGTGAGGTCACCCAGCTCCAGCCAATGGCCAGTGCTATAGCTGCACTGGCCAGGGCTGGATTTCAATGTTTCAGTCACTTTAAGTGGCTGGAACTTTACAGTGGCTGTGATTGGTTGAGCGACGTTCGTCAGCCAATCACAGCCTCCGTAGGTCCGGGGAGGAGGCACCACCCCTCCTGAGGTCAGGTACAGGTCCCCTCCTCCCCGAATCTGCGGTTTATCCTAACTTTTCGCAGTCACCGGAGGCTCTGGTGCCGCGATTACGCCATGACGGAAAGATCCGTCCTTGGTCGTTAAGGCCCAGGGCACCATGACGGATCTTTCCGTCCATGGTCGCGAAGGGGTTAAGCGTGAAATGGGTCGTCTGCTTTGGAAACTGGCGATTTTCTTATGTCCATGTGCAGTCATTACACTTGTCAATTTTTAATGGTGACAATTCCAGAGGAAAATTGGGCCTATTTTGTTGTGGAATTGCTATGGATTTTCCCGCACATTTCCCTCTGCAAGGGTGAAAATGCTGAACTACAATTGACAAGTGCTGTAGCACCCGCTCATTTTCTCTAACACGTGGATCCGATTTCGAAAAAGTTGATCAAGGCTGCTGGTACGGAGAGTAACGTACACTTACATTCATAATAAAATGAAAAAATATGGATAGGCACACACCGATGACTCTGTACAAAAATCCTTTATTGGAAAGTGGGTTACAGATCAGGGCATCAGGGGAGGGAAAGACACACAAACATGCCGGACAACGGCCGTTTCGTGCCCTCTCAGGGTGCTTCTATGGGTCCACCAATAGACCCGTAGAAGCACCCCGAGAGGGTGCGAAACGGCCGTTGTCCAGCATGTTTGTGTGTCTTTCCCTCCCCTGATCCGTAACCCACTTTCCAATAAAAGATTTTTGTACAGTGTCATCGGTGAGTGCCTTTCCATCTTTTTTTCATTGCATTATGAATTTTTTTTTGCTTTGAAAGAGCACCACAGTGGCTGTTTTTTTTTTTTTTTCAGCCCAACTGCTGAAGGTATTAACCATCTCAGAACCGTGGCGTCTGATGCCTCCTAAGGCTAGTTTCACATATCCGGCTTTTCGCCGGATTGACGGATGCGGCGCACGCCAGTACAGTATGACAGTACAGTGGCAGCACCGCAACTTCCAGGTCACATGACAGCATGTGACCGGCTCTTGTTGCACTGCCAGTGTACTGTATACACTGTACTGGCGTGCGCCGCATCCGCCAAACTGGCAAAAAGCTGGATGTGTGAAACCGGCCTTACTGGTGATGGTTTATCGGAGCCTCCAGGGATTTTGCTTCTGCATACTATGAACAGTGCCCAGCGTTTTCGTCTATGAACCCTTTGATTTCACTTACATTCATAGGTGCTCTTTGGAGCTGGTGGTTTTCGTGTGGCCCAGTTAGTTCTTATCTGTCGACCTCCGAGCCACTGCCCTCCCATTTGTGCAATGGCGTTTTCTGCATCCTGTAGGTCATAATATAAAACACGGTGATCACTACTTTTTGGAAAAACCCATCTGGGCAAAAACAAGAGAAATGAAAAAAAAAAAACGTACCCATTTATTGAAGAAGGACACAAATCCGTAGCCTTTAGATTTCCCTGTGGTCATGTCCTTTACCACCCGGGCATCTCTGAAATAAAAAGAGCACCTTCCGATTACCGAGAAAGCAACAGACACAGAAACATATAGAGATAAAAAGGGAGGCAAAAATCACAACAGACCACACAGTGCCCCCAAAATTACTCTTCCATCTTTTATGACGAAGCCAAAGAAGGAAGCCTCAGCAAATGAAAAATCGTAAAGCGGTCCTCTTATCGCTCTCTGTGGAAGCCGAGACTAAACGCTTCTAATTAAAGCAAGAGGAGAGGGTCAATGACACGTAATCGGGTGTACATGCAGAATACCAGGTCTAAGAACACACCGACACATACTACAGCTGCTCCCACTCACAACATGGCTACTTCCACATCAAGCATGGCCTAAAAGCAAGCGCATGAAAATCGGCTCTTTTTATCCTAAGCCTCATTGTACACCTCCGGAGTCACATGACTTCTATTTATTTTTTTTTTTAACTCTTTCAGTGCAGAAGGGACCTGCAACAATGCTGCTCTGCAGACCACACCGGCTGTGAAAAAGTTAAACCATGCAATTTCTCATCCTGGTCATCGCAAACACATTCTAAAATTACTCAATGGAAATAATAAAACGGAAAATAGGAAAAATGATATATATATAAATATATAAATGTAAAAAAAATAGGAATTAAAAAAAAGGGCATACGTGGCCTGTTAACTGAATTCTCAGGTCAATGCGTTAACCCCCTTTTTGGTCTGTGGCCAGCTGTAAATTTTGAGAAATTAAATATTAAAAGCCAGTTAACAGTAAGAAAAGAAAAAAATGCAATAGTGAGAATTACTGTAAAGAGGATTGGAGAACGCAGTAAGGAGATTGGAGATACACAGTGAAGGCTGAAGAGTATCATGGGGATGTGCAGGGTCTTATTTACTTACGATATTCTCCCAAATGGTCCAAAGGCAGCTTTTATGTCATCGGTTGTAATCTCGGGGCTCAAGTCACCAACAAAAACATGGAAGTGATCTTGTTGGGAGAAGGAAATGGGAACAGGGTGAAAGGGGAAAACAACAGTTTCACATTTACAAGTCTGACAGATCACACATTATTAGCTGAGCGGTCATCAGCTGCAGCAACATCACATGACAGAAGGTGAGGCTGCAACAGCCAGCGGGAAAAGCAAGATACCACCCCACACTAGCCCGCAGGAGATCGCATCCCACTGCCACACCCCAATATAAGGAGGGCGAGAAGAGAGGGAAAGGCTAGTAAGACCCCGGAGGCAGAGCCGCGCCCCGCTACAGAGGTCTGCCGCAGAGCCGCCCCCCGCTACAGAGGCCTGCCGCAGAGGCACAGCCGGGCCCCGCTACAGAGGTCTGCTGCAGAGCCGCCCCCCGCTACAGAGGCCTGCCGCAGAGGCACAGCCGCCCCCCGCTACAGAGGTCTGCCGCAGAGGCACAGCCGCGCCCCGCTACAGAGGTCTGCCGCAGAGGCACAGCCGCGCCCCGCTACAGAGGTCTGCCGCAGAGGCACAGCCGCGCCCCGCTACAGAGGTCTGCCGCAGAGGCACAGCCGCGCCCCGCTACAGAGGTCTGCCGCAGAGGCACAGCCGCGCCCCGCTACAGAGGTCTGCCGCAGAGGCACAGCCGCGCCCCGCTACAGAGGTCTGCCGCAGAGGCACAGCCGCGCCCCGCTACAGAGGTCTGCCGCAGAGGCACAGCCGCGCCCCGCTACAGAGGTCTGCCGCAGAGGCACAGCTGCGCCCCGCTACAGAGGTCTGCCGCAGAGGCACAGCCGCGCCCCGCTACAGAGGTCTGCCGCAGAGGCACAGCCGCGCCCCGCTACAGAGGTCTGCTGCAGAGGCACAGCCGCGCCCCGCTACAGAGGTCTGCCGCAGAGGCACAGCCGCGCCCCGCTACAGAGGTCTGCCGCAGAGGCACAGCCGCACCCCGCTACAGAGGTCTACTGCAGAGGCAGAGCCGCGCCCCGCTACAGAGGCCTGCCGCAGAGGCACAGCAGCGCCCCGCTACAGAGGTCTGCAGGTTCACAGATTACAGCTCAAGGGTTGCTAGACTAAATCCATGTAAAAGAAACAGTGCTGTAAGAACCATCATGAAAGAGGCCAAGTGCAATGTCGGCCACACCTTGGAGCAGAAGGAATGAACATGGTGCCAGATTACTAAGTCTCAGTATTCCTTGGGCAGCTCAGTGTTACTATGTACAGTGTCGGCATTACGGGAATGCAGAAGTCAGATAATGGAAAGTGTTGCCATAGCCCTCAGCTTATTGCTTTGGGTGTTTTACTGCCTGTTAAGATTGTCCCATGGCTACAAATCAGCTCATCACTGGATCGATAAGGGAGAAGAATTTATCCCTATCCTAAGGCCGGGTACACATCCGGCTTTTTGCCGGTTTGACTGATGCAGCGCACGCCAGTACAGTATGATACAGTACAATGGCAGTGCCGCAACTTCCGGGTCACATGACAGCGTGTGACCGGTGCATGTTGCGCTGCCAGTGTACTGTATACACTGTACTGGCGTGCGCCGCATCCGTCAAACCGGCGAAAAGCCGGATGTGTACCCGGCCTTAGGACGGGAGTCTGAGACTCGGCACCCCGTGATCAGGCGGGTATCACCACAGGATGTAAACCGTGTATGAAGAGTAAGATCACCGCTCCATCACACTGTTTAGTGGCAGTGACTGGGTACTGCATACTTAATTCCTATTCTCAAAATGAACTGATCTGCAGAGCCTGGCAGTGGCCACTAAACGGTGCTATGGAGGGAGCGGTGGTCTTCAGACTTCTAGCCTAAGAATAAGTTATCAGGACAACTCTTCATCAAGTACATGGAGACAGTAAGTTGCAAAGATCCACCCAATGAATATGACATTTAAGGAATCCCTCCAAATAGTTTTTATTTTTTTAGGTAAACGTGTGTATAATGCAGTGTATTAATATACTCACCGATCGCTGTCTTCCCCGATTTCCAGCACAGCTCCGCTTTTCTTCTCGCTTACGTGACTTCTATTCTGACTCTCCAGATCACACCAGGGGTCTTTGTGCGAGGAAAGTCACTCTTACAATCTAAGTCTATGGAGCCTTGTTCTGACGCACCATAGACATACTTTTGACTCGCAGAGACCCCCGTGTCATCCAGAGAGTCAGGATAGAAGTCATGTGAGTGAGAAGAAGAGCGGAGCAGAGGTGGAAACCGTGGAAGACCGCAATCGGTGAGCATAATATAGATTTAGCTGATAATTATTGGGAGTTCTTCTTAAAGCTCATTTTTCCTACAAAAGGTAATCGAGGTATTTGAATCTTTTCTCATATGTACAGTGTCCTGGAGCTAAGGGCACTTAGAAATATATGTAATTTCTTAATACACTGAAGTAATTCCAAAGGCATGCTTAATTGTATCGCCCAGGACATGCTCATTAGCCTCTTATTAAGGAGTTCATTATTAGATTTTTTTTGTGTTCTTGAAGTAACAAATCTGCTACGTCAAAATATTACAATGAAGTGCAAATCAGCATGAAAATACCTTCTGCTTCAAGATTAGGCTTGCTCCTCCTGGCTCCTTACAGCACCCCATATCCCCAACAGGTCAGAGGTGGACGTGAACACCTATTCTTTCAACTGCGTTGTACTATAGCACTACATGGAGCATATTAATCCAGAGACACCAATGTTATCACAGTATAAGAGGTAAACTGGGTTACAGGACCTGCTGGGTCCACTGATAACTCAATCCCGATGCTGCCAAAGTAAATGAAAAGAAAGTAGGCAGCTCGGGTGGGTGATGGCCGAAGAGAGGAGTGGAAAGGAAGAGCCTGACTCGCTGGTCACCCAAAAAAAGACTGAATTTTTATCTGTAAGAAGACACAATTACCTTGAGAACGCAGTGTGCTGACAACGGAACTACCTGATGACAAAGA
This sequence comes from Anomaloglossus baeobatrachus, assembly GCF_048569485.1. Classification (NCBI taxonomy): domain Eukaryota; kingdom Metazoa; phylum Chordata; class Amphibia; order Anura; family Aromobatidae; genus Anomaloglossus; species Anomaloglossus baeobatrachus. Next base: position 594,122,032 of record NC_134356.1, read on the forward strand.
TTAGATTTGTTCTTAAATATATTATAGCATAAACATGGCAAAACAAGTCATCTACAGCAGCGTTTCTCAACCCGCTTATTTTCTACCAAACGACTCCATTCTTTTCCTTTTTTTCCCTTTTAATGTATGTTAATGAAGCTAGGAATACCCAGGACTAGTTATAGTACTATTATGCGTGGGTTGAGGAACACTCATCTAATCATTATCAAAAGTTTGATCTAATAAATGACAGTTCTTCGATAGTTACTTTTACTTGCTATGGTAATGTGCGTCAGCCAGAGGCGGAGGGACACTTACTGTTTGCGTCTTTCTTCTGACTGCTAGGAGTGGTTGCCCAGTTCACCTTCACTTCCTATGGGAAGGAGATAAATATAGAAAATACGGATCATGGGAAAATAACTGCTGTACCTGTAGCACAAATATCATCTATATATAAAACAGATAAATAAATAAATGTACCTTGCCCATTATTTTGCGACCGTTCATAGCAGCTAGAGATGCAGCAGCATGGCGGTGTTCATAGAACTCCACAAAACAGTAAGGGTCGTTACCAGCAGTCTGTATGAAAGAAAGAAACCATTACACGCAGAAACCTTACAGGAAGAAAGATCGGCATCATATGACTAAATAGGATCACCAAAAACTTGGCAATTCATGACCTATCATCAATATCAGCTTTGGTGGGGGGGACTGGATCGGACCCCGGCAGCTCGCTGGGGTGGGTGGATTGGTCAGTTTTCATATAGCTCTTGATCCACAGCACATGTGGTGCACTATGGGTCCATGCAGTTTAGATTGACTAATATTACTGCATAACCACCCTTCTTCAAACCCGGTCCATAAAAGATGATTATTCTTGACGACAGGTTCTGATGTAGTGACTGCACCGCACACCATCTACTTTGTAAAGGTAGATACTCACATCCATAATCATCTTGCAGCTTTTGCACTGACCAATCTGGCTGAACACTTGAAGAATCAGAGCCTCGGTAACATCCCTAGACAGGTTCCCCACGTAGCTAGAAAAGAAGAAAAGAAAATTACCCACAAGTACAGCAAAGCACACAATGGGCCGTCATATAACATTTCATATGGCAGCTGCCGAGGAGACAACGATCCCTGTACATGTAGAACGGTGCACAACTACTGGAATTGGGTGAATTGCATGCTGCTGGGACACATACGGTTGGTTGCTTAAGATGTTGGGCAATTTATATTCTGGGTAGTATATTGGAAAAGAATATGTAATTTGTGACCCATACTGCGGTGGGACATAGACTGTTTATTCACTTTCTCTAAAGTTTTGTGTTATGCAATTTTGTTGATAAAAAAATATACATCCAGAACCGCTCTTTGTTCTGGGTGCATACAGGACCTGACCGGTTCCCTTTAAGTTGAGGGCGCCAACAATATTGTCTGGCCCATTATTTGGGATTGTGTGTGAAATTATGTACAATTTGTACTTTTCCTCAGATTTTTGGGGGGTTGTTACAATACACACACACAAAGAAAAACTTGTAACAAAAAAAACCCCAAAAAACCCCAAAAACCCAGATGTGCGCAACAATCCAATGCACAGACTGGCAGAGGACGGGCCTGCCACAGCCCCCGGACAGAGGGATACAGTCATTCCCAGGGCTGGGACAGACGTATCTAAACTACTATTGGATCCTTTAGGCTATGTGCCCACTCTGCGGAAAATGCGCAGATTTTGCCGCGGATTTCTCGTGGAAAAGCCGCGGATTTTCCAGAAATCTGCAGCACAGCTACTCCCCAGCCATTTCTATGGCATTTGGGAAATGCTGTGCCCACGCTGCGGATTTTTCCACAGCGGAAAACGTGCGGATTTTCGTGCGGAAAAATCTGCAGCATGTCAATTATTGTTGCGGATTTTCGTGCGGATTTTGCCTATTCAATTGAATTTAAAAAAAAAAAAAAAAATAATCGCAAAATCCGCAACAAAATCTGCGTCAAATCCGCACCTATGAAAAGGGGCGGATTCCGGGGAAAGCTGCGGATTCTGATGAAGAAAAATCCGCAGATACAGAGTCCCGTGGGCACATAGCCTTAGGGTGTAAATGCTTTTTCATGTTCACTGTGCTTAATAAACGTGTGATACGGCTTTCTGGTTAGCCAATAAAAGGCATCACCACTATCACATTTCTCCTTAAGAACACAAGTATTTCTCCATCAACCGTCCTGTGATATTTTCTATCATGGATGAATGTAACCCAACACCATGCAGACATCAGATATACAGGACACAATATATGGTGATAGGATGAGAGTATAACATCATACAAATAATATGCTGAAAGAACGCCACTTTACAAGGTCAAAAGGTATTAGAAAAGACCTAACCCCAAATTATAACATACCCCACAATAAATGCAGCAATGAGCCATGTGCAAAACAAAAGGATTAAAAAGGGAACGTGTAGGGCTGCTTTCACACTTTTTTTTAACATGAACTTTTTTTGCTGTAAAAACGGATCTTGTTTTTACACAGAAAAATGCATGCAAACGCAAGTGTTATTTTGCAGGATCCTGTCACTTGAAGTTTATGGGCGGGCATTGGAGTCATGTGATCGGGAGTCAGTGGAACTGAACGTGATAGACTGGGAGCCGGCATCTGACAGCTGCGGAGGGTCGTAAACATTGGGTAACTTGCTTGGATACCCGATATTTACCTTGGTTACGAGCGTCTGCAGCTGCTAGGAGCCGGGCTCCTTGCACATGTAACCAAGGTAAACATCAGGTATCCAAGCAAGTTACCCGATGTTTACCTTGGTTACGAGCCTCCACAGCTCTCGGGAGGGGGAGAGAGGGACTGATCATGCAAGGCTGGTTTCTGGGCATGCTCAGTAGAGCAAGCAGGATCCTGTCCATCAGCATGCCAGTGTTCACATACGTTTGCGTGCTGTTTAGTCAGGATCCAGCAATTTGCAGTATTTGGACGCAGCTCAAAAACACTACAAGTAGCATTTCTGAAAAAAGTTAAAAAACTGCAAGTCGCTGGATCCTCACTATAACGCACGCAAACGCATGTTGACGTGAGTCTATTGCAAATGCATTGAAATGAAAACGCATTTGCACTGGATCCGGTTTTGCGTTAAAAAAAACCCGTTCAGGACGCATGTTAAAAAAACGTAGTGTGAAAGCAGCCTAAGCAGAACATGAGCCATTATTTAAAGGGGTTATCTGGGACATGGATGGCCTATCCGTGGGGTAGATAGTCAATCTTTGGATTTGGGAGCGCAGATTTTGCTGGATTTTTTTGAATAAGAGCCATAGCATTTTTCGAGAGCCTTTGTGCTGCTAGTAATGTGGAAGCCCCCTATATTTCTGTTAACCAATGACGGACCCGAGTATGTACTTGTGTTTTTGTGGGTTGAGTTGAAGGCTATTTGGTGGTGAACTTGGTAAGGAACATTTTGGATCAGTCCACATTTATCCTGTGCTCTATGCTGTGCACTTTCATAGGAATTTCCATCTACATCACCGAAATACATGACTGAGGTGACACCCATGACAGATTTATTCACTAATGAGGCATCAGTTACCCCGGACTGTTTGGCTTCGGTTCAGTGGTATGTAATAAATAAATAAATAAATAAATAAATATATATATATATATATATATATATATATATATATATATATATATATATATATATATATATATATATATATATCTTTTCAAATCGTAAACAAAAAACTGTTGATGACCGCGCTTCTGTGCACGCATAAAAAGAGGCGTAAAAAGGAGGTCAAAAGTGAATCCCTCTGCCTCATTACAGTGAATTTTCCGCTGAAAATTTTGTCTGAATCCTGTTTTTCAGAGACCTGGGGTACGTACCCACAATCCTCACACCCTGTGCCCTGGACGCAACATGTCTTCCCCTGATACAAAACTGTTCTGCCCAGGAGACCGCAGCTGCCTGTGCCCACTATCAGGTTTTGGGGCGCTGTGGGATGTTTGCTATGTTTTACCCGAGGAGAACACTAGCGTCTCTGCAAGTATAAACTGACAGGACGGGAAGCCGCACCACATGTCAGTTTATGCTGCAGAGAAAAGAAACTCAATGGGCATGGGCTTTCTATATATCCCATCCACTGTGCTTGTACTGTACTATGCAGTGGTTTGGACGCAGCGAAACCACGCATCTAAAAAACGCTGCTATTCCTGATCATAGGCACACACCCTTACACATAATTCCCAGTGTAAGCGCTCAGCGTAGAGCGCAGGATAAATATGAGCTCTGTCGTACTGCGAGGCAGAATTAAATCAATAGCCGTTGAATTGGCTTTATTTTTTTTACGTCGCTCACCTTCAGGTATAAGTGATTAGGCGGCTTTATTCCACCGGTCGGTACAATTATAGCGATACCAGGTTTATATCATATTTTTAGGTTTGGCTGTTATCACACTAAAAATGTTTTTTTTTATGTTTTTACACAAAATAAAAAAGGTTTTTGCATAGAATTTTGAAGGAAATCTGTTTTTTCATTGTTCTGCAGACAGTCATGTGAGGGCTTATTTCTTTGCGGGATGAGTTGGAGTTTTTATTGGTACCCTTTCGGGCCACAATATTTTTTGATTATTTCTGTTCCGGTTTTTGTTAGGCAGAATCAAGAAACAGCAACTCGGGAATCATGGTTTCTCCCCCCCCCCCACAAGCCGTTCACCGAGCCGTAAAAGTGATAAAGCTTTATTCTTCAGGTCAGTACGATTACAGCGATAAACAAACACATTTATATAGGTTTTTGTTTTGCTGCTATGGAAAAAAAAAACCAAAAAAAAAAAAACAAAAACACCAACAGTTTTTGCATTGCTGTATTCTGAGAGCTGTAACTTATTTTTTTTGCTGATGGAGCTGTATGGTGGCTTGTTTTTTAAAGGACAAGATGACATTTTCAGTGGTAATATTTTTATTTATATATGAATTATTGATCATATTTTTTTCCACTTTTTTTAATAATCTGACTGCTCAGGAAGGAAGGAAATAAAAAGAGCAAAAACGTCCCCGTTTGACCTGGTGACGACCTCTTTACAGGGTTTCCAATTTTAGCAAGGTTTTAAATTTCCATGTCACAATCTGATTAAACTGAACCAATCACCAGGATTTTCGGATATAATCTAAAGCCAGTGCTATACTGGCACCATCAGGCTGATTTTTCACATACCTGCAGTGGACAGCTCAGATGTATAGGTTTGAAATCCAAGTAAAGTTTATAAAATCATCAGCTTCTTGAGTGACAGCAGCTGAGGATCAGATAATAGCTGGGGGGTATTCATAGTTATCCCGTCCCCCTGTTAGAATTAGTATAAGTATACCATTGATTTAAATTTTGACTTGCAGGACCTGTGTGAGGTCATACCCATGTGACCAGAAAGGGCGGGTCCTCAGCCAAGAAAGCTGACACCAGGAAGCAATATTTTTCTGTTGGCTAAGGCCCCACCTCTTCGACCTCACACAGGTCCTGCAAGTCAAAAATTAAATCAATGGTATAATGCTTGTGCTAATTCTAACCGGGGGGGGGGGGGGGGAGATAACTATGAATACTCCCTCTTGCTGTTATCTGATCCTCAGCTGCTGTCACTCTCAAGAAGCTGCCGATTTTATAAACTTTACTTTCTTGGATTTTAAAACCTAAACTTCCAAGCTGACCACTACAGGTATGTATAGACTCAGCGTGATTGTGCCAGTATAGAACTGGCATTAGTTTCTATACAAAAATCCTGGTGATTGGTTCCCTTTAAAAGATAAACAGAAATCTTGCAAATTTCACACTTACTCCCTTGATTCAAGTTCAGGAAAAACCATAAAAACATCACTGGCTATTAGCACAGCCCGACCAAGTAAGTTGTATTGGGTAATGCAAGGAGCCTGTGCAAAGGTCACTGTGTAGGGAGGAGGAACGAGGGAGCTGTGACATTGTCTATTGTGATTGGTGGATCCAGTGTTATGAGCTGGGTATTGATATGTTACTTGTTATGTAATCCTGCCTTTGAAAACTCTTCCTGACACTATTGGAAGGAGTCTAAATTCAGCCCCAAAGGCACTTCCATGTAAATGCCAACGTAAATATGTCCTTAAAGGGAACCTGTCACCAGTTTTTTCCCCTATTAAACCAAAAATATCACCTTCAGCAGCTCCTGGGCTGCATTCTAGCAGGGTGCACCTTGTTGCTGACCCCCCTTGCAGACTCCTAAAAGAACTTTATAAAATCTTACCGTTTCTTATGCAAATGAGTTTGGTTGGCCAGATGGGCGAGCTCTAATTCGTCTCTTGTCCCCCCTCATGCCGCTGTTCGCCGTCCCCCAGTCATGATTTGCATGGATGACGCTGCCCCCGTCATCGTGCACGCTGCTGGAGTCTCGCGCAGGCGCATTTCGCTGTGCCTCTATCGCGGGGCTGAGCATAGTTTCCCTCGCGCAAGCGCTGGTGATGTAGTTGCACAGGCGAGAGATTATGGGCGGCGCTGTGTATAACCTCACCAGTGACATCCTCGTATCCGCCCATAATCTTGCGCCTGCACAACTACATCACCGGCGCTTGCGCGAGGGAAACTATGCTCAACCCCGCGATAGGGGCACAGCGAAATGCGCCTGCGTGAGACTCCAGCAGCGTGCACGATGACGGGGGCGGTGTTACCCATGTAAATCATGACTGGGGGACAACGAACAGCGGCAAAAGGGGGGACAGGAGCCGAATTACAGCCCGCCCATCTGGCCAACCAAACTCATTTGCATATGAAACGGTAAGGCTGCTTTCACACATCCGGTTTGTGCTGAGCGGCACAATCCGGCTCAAAAACATATGCAACGGATGCGGCGAAAAAAAAATAATGCCTTTTATAGCACCAGAAAAAGAAATGAGATTTCTGAACTCACTGACGGCTGCTTTTTTCCTTCAGATTTGGACCCTCATACTGTTTGTCCCTGTTGGTAGCAAATCTACTATTTCAGTGTTTTTCACCCATTCAAATGAATGTGAGAAAAATCCCTCCGGTGACAATGCAGCGCCTCTCCGGCCAACACTGGGATTTGCAGAAGGAAGATCTGATGCAAATATTAAAGGGAACCTGTCAGCAGAAATTTCGACTAAAACCTAACAGATTCCCCCTCTGCAGCTCCTGGGCTGCATTCTAGAAAGGTCCCTGTTATTATAGTGCCCCCTTTCTGACCCAAAAAAAGAGTTTATATCGAGGTACCTTTTTGGCTTCTGATTCTCTAAATGTGTCACGGGGGCGGGCTGCCTGATGGCCGTTATTCTGCCCCCTGGTCCTGTATGCCGCCCCCATCGCTGATTTCCATACTTCTGGACGCCGCCCACTGCTCCAGCCATCCCCGCGCATGCCCAGTGCTCATCTCTCGTGGATGAGCACTGTGCCCAGTGTCACCGGTGGTGACGTGCGCGCAGGGTTTAGATTATGGGCGGTGCTGTGATGTTAATTACCAAGCAACCGCCCATAATCGCGGGACCGCGCATTCCCCCTCGGCCTGCTTCTTTCTGCGCAAGCGCGCTGCAGCTGAACTCCTCCTGATCGGTGTAGTCACTGCTCCGCGCTCCTCCCATCTATTTCCTGCCTCAGGGCAAGATGGGAAGGAGGTGACGTGAGTTCAGCTGCAGCGCGCTTGCGCAGAAAGCAGGCCGAGGGGGAATGCGCGGTCCCGCGATTATGGGCGGTTGCTTGGTAATTAACATCACAGCACCGCCCATAATCTAAACCCTGCGCGCACGTCACCACCGGTGACACTGGGCACAGTGCTCATCCACGAGAGATGAGCACTGGGCATGCGCGGGGATGGCTGGAGCAGTGGGCGGCGTCCAAAAGTATGGAAATCAGCGATGGGGGCGGCATACAGGACCAGGGGGCAGAATAACGGCCATCAGGCAGCCCGCCCCCGTGACACATTTAGAGAATCAGAAGCCAAAAAAGGTACCTCGATATAAACTCTTTTTTTTGGGTCAGAAAGGGGGCACTATAATAACAGGGACCTTTCTAGAATGCAGCCCAGGAGCTGCAGAGGGGGAATCTGTTAGGTTTTAGTCGAAATTTCTGCTGACAGGTTCCCTTTAAGACTGTTCACATGAAGCATTTTCCCTATATTTTTTATTTGTACAGCCGAAACCTTCACTCTTGACAGTAAACACTGCTTATAATACGCAGCAATGCTTCCAGCATTTTTCAGGTGAATTACATGTTTGATTTGTCTATAGTGCATGTTATTAGAGTTTTATTCACTAAAAACTGCGGCACGTGCTTTTACGCTGCACTTTTCTTTTTTGCACTCATTACTTTGAGCAAGAAAAAAAAATGCTGCATAAACGAAAGAAGTGACGCTGCAGAATTTCAAAAAAGCTGCGGAGCTCAAATACAGTCAGGAGAATATATAAAAGCTGCGGCGCTCAAATACAGTCAGGAGAATATATAAAAGCTGCGTGTGTGGGATTTCTGAACACTCACAGGTTTTGCTGGTACTGTAAGGCTATGTGCCCACGCTGCGGAAAATGCGCGGAATTTGCCGTGATTCTTTCACGGAAATTCCGCAGATTTGTCAAAAATCCGCAGTACAGCGAGTCCCCAGCCATTTTTATGGTATTTTGGAACTGCTGTGCCCATGCTGCGTTTTTTTCCGCAGCGGAAATAATGCAGATTTCCCTGCAGAAAAATCTGCAGCATGTGAATTATTCCTGCGGATTTCTCCGCAGGGTCCCATACTTACCTGCCTTGATAGAAGACACCCGAGTCACTTGCTCCGGTGCAGAGGAGCGCGGTAGAGCCAGGAGATGGGCGGGGCCTGAACGAGCTGCGGTCATGTGACAGCCGGAGCTAGTTCAGGCCCGCCCACCTTCTCCGACAATGTGCAGACAGACACGGCCAGAAAGTGAAGTGCTGCGTGATGGAGGTGAGTATGAACTCCCCGATCACTCAGCACTTGTTCTGCATTGAGGATGCAGTGCCGAAGCCATGGTACTGTATCCTCAATGCAGAATACCGCACCATATCCGCAGGACATTCCGCAATAAAACCGCAGCATGGAAACAGACAAAGTTGTGCTGCGGTTTTCTGGGAGATCCTGTGGAATGTCCTGCAGATATATCCGCAGGACACTTTCCCGGTGGGCACATAGCCTAAGGGTACGTCCCCATGGGCCGGACAAGTGACGCCCTGGACACATCCTCTCCTGCGGAGCCGTGAGTCTCCTCCGCAGGAAAGCGCAGCCCAGGTCTGTGCCCATGATCAGGGTTCAGGCCGCTGCAGTCTCTCTCTGTTCTCCCTACGTAGAATACTTGTGGCTCCCCAGTGATAAATTGACATGCTGTGGCTTGCGAAGCCGCACTGCATGTCAGTTTACGCTGCAGGAAAAACAAGAGCAGTGGGCACTGGATTTCTATAAATCTCATCCACTGTGCTTGTACTATACAAGCAGTGTTTTAAATGGAGCGAAAATACTGCGTCCAAAACACTTAACCCTGATCGTGGGCACACAGCCTAAACAGCTTTTCTGCAAGAAGAAAAAAAAAAAAAAAAAAAAAGTACTACCATGGTGAGGGGACATAAGCCCAAATATTGTATGGCCTGGTCCTGAAGGAGTTAATCTCAGTAGCCACCCTAGGTTTGTAAGGTATTCTTCCAGAAACCCCCAACATCCTGCCTTCCCCACTCCACAATGGAGATAAGAGGGAGTGAGGTAACGTTTTTTGGGTACCATTATGAGGCACATCTTTTGTTTTTTATTCAATTGTTTGGCAGAAGGTAAAATGAGCAAAAATCTATAATTCTAGCAACTTGATTTTTTAAAAATTTGACATTTAAAAAGACAGCAATAATAAATATGGGCGATTTTTCCGTGTCTCGGTACTCTGCTCCTCGGAGGTTGTTGTGTGTTTTCTTTTTTCCTTCACATTCTGTTGACTTCCTAAACCTGCCAGAAGGCCTCGCTCTAACAGTATCAGCCGTCACCCCACAGATGAGGTGTGCAGGAGCACTGCCCCCCAGGTCAAACCATTAGGGTATGTCGGCATGCAGCAGTTGTGTGTTCACCAGTTGTGTTGTACTGTACCCAGCACAGAGATCATATGGCTGCAAAAAAAAAAAAAAAAAAAAAAAAAAAAAAAGTGTATGCAGTGTCCTGCCCCCCCAGAAGTTTTGATACCCTGCCAAGATAAAGCCCGACAGCTGGTGTTCTCAGGCTAGGGAGACCCATGCTTATTGGGCCCCCGAGCCTAACAATAGGAGCCTGCAGCCACCCAGGAATATCGCATCCATTAGTTGTGACAATACCTGAAGTGAGGTCACAGAGTTCCTTGAGGTCACCTGAAGTCAGATTACCTGCGGTCACAGGTGGAGGCCTGTGTAAACTTCCAGCTGTGGCCGCGGTTAACCTGAGTGACGTCACCACTACTCAGTCTCTGCATGGAGTCCACAGCGGGCGGTCATGTGCCATGATCGCGCGCTGACTTCAGATGTAGCAGAGATGGAATCGTCATGGGACCTCGTGTGTATTACATCGGACCTGCAGAGGCTTTTTTTGTCTTATTTCACAAAGGATTTTTTTGGTGTTTGTGTTTATTTCCTTTCACTTACAGATTAAAGATTCTTAATGGGGGGCCAGATACCAGGAATCAATCCCGGGCCGGACATTTTTTTTTCTTTAAGGCCCAGTCACACACAACGAGATCGCTAAAGAGATCGTTGCTGCGTCACCGTTTCCGTGACGCAGCAGCGATCTCGTTATGTGTGACACCTACCAGCGATCAGGCGCGTGCTGTGAGATCGCTAGTCGTTGCTGAACGGTTGGGACCATTTTCTTTAAAGGTGATGTCCTACTGGGCAGGACGCATCGCTGTGTTTGACGCCTACCAGCGACCTAACACGGTCCCAACGCCCGCCGAGATTGTTATACAGGTCGCCGATAGTTACTGTGTCGTTGGTAAGATCTGACTGTGTGACATCTCACCAGCGACTTACCAGCGATCCTTATTAGGTCACATCGTTTTTGGGATCGCTGGTAAGTCGTTAAATGTGACGGGGGCTTTAGGGTATGTGCGCACGTGTGCGCTCTGCACCGCACCGAAAAGGTGCGCTTCAGAGCGCAGCTGAAAAGCTGCGTACTGAAGCGCATGGTGCCGGCAGATTCGTGCGCTCTGCATGTTGCCTCTCCCTATAGACGGCATGCAGAACACACGAAAGAAGTGACATGTCACTTCTTAAAACGCAGCGATTCGGCAAGCAGCCGAATCGCTGTGTTCTAACATGCCACGTGAGCACGACCCCTGCACAATCTCCATAGATTGTGCAGGGGACGCAGGACGCATGCAGTTACGCTGCGGTGCAGAACGCAGTGTAACTGCATGTAATACGCACATACCCTTAGCTTCACCAATCCCTGGTGTCTGCGAGTCCGCCCATCACTAATGGAAAACGCAGGGAAAAAAACGCAAAAATGATTGACATGCTGCAGTTTTGTGGTCACCACAAAACTGCAGCCATAAAAAAAAAAAAAAAAAAAAAAAAAAAAAAAAGGAGGGACACGCGCCCAGCAACACTGAAATCTCAAACTTCGCTGGGGAAGGAGATGCATGCAGATGTGTGGCACAAACTGCACCCAAAAACGCAGCGTGTGCATGGGGCCTTAATGCTGTGCACCCATGATGAGTTTTTGACACTGCATACTCTCCTGGCAACAAAAATGCAATGTCTTACAGTTCCAGCAAAGTGGATGAAATATACAGAAATCTCCTGCCCACTGCGCTTCTTTATTACCCAGCGTAAATTGTTTCAATTCCACAAGTTGTCAATTTCTCCTGCGGGGACGCTGAGCTTTACATGCCCATTTTCCCCCACACAGTAGGTGCAGAAAATCCGGAAGTAAAACACACACACACACACACACACACCGGTTTTTACAGAGAAAATTCATCAAAAACCCATGTAATACGCACATAAGTGTAACTAAGTTTTTGTCAAAGCCAAATGCCAGAAAGTATCAAAAACAAACAGGAAGTAACAAAAGGAGGCAAAAAAATGCAACTTCACAACCGTGATAAACATGAATGTAAAAAAATGCCGGTAAGCTCATTTACATAATAGGTACAAAAATTCTGCAACATTAAAAAAAGTCAAACACTCATAATGGGAACGTGACCTACAAAGAAAGCAGCGTCCGAGCGATCACTCACTACAAGTTTTGGAAAATTGCAGCAAAACAAAAAAAAAGTTAAAAAAAATTACATAGTGTTTGTAAAAGATATGACTGCATGAATGACAATGTGGTTTTCCTGCTCAAGATCAAGGCCCTGATTCATTATCACATATCGCACCTGGTTGTAGCTTTTAATATTTTTCTCCATATTCATCTTTCCATTTGCACTTTGTTTCCTTAAAGTCCCTTTTTGTGTGCTTCGGGGGTTAAGTCGCAGATTGGACAGAGCTGAGAGTTTCCAGATGTTTGGAGCTCATTCATCATTTGCAACTTTTTTTTTTTAAAAAAAAAAAAAAAAAAGTTGCAAAATTAGTCACAAATATACCCCAGTCACTTCTCCCTCGCCACCCAGGGGCGACATTACATGTGCCTAAAACCTTGTTTCAACTTTTGCGTCAATTTAAAGGAACATGCACATTTTTTAGTTTAAATTTAGAATTTTCAAAAATAAAGATCACAAAATTCATGAACCGTGTGCAACATTTTGATGAATTTGGTGCAAAAATCAAGAGTCACTACCAGAAGAGAGGAAAAAAATAAAATAAGTCACTGCAAATGAGAAACCGGCCTAATGATTTGTGTTTTGTAGGCGTTCGTCACACAGAAAACCCCATCTGTATATAACTTAGAAATATTTAGAATTAACCCCTTTAGTGACTGAGCTAGTTGTAATCTTAATGACTAAGAAATTTTTTTTTTTTACAATTCTGACCAGTGTCACTTTTTAAGGCAATAACTGAGGAACGTTTTAACGTATCTCGGTGATTCTGAGACTATATAGTTAAATCTATATATTTTGTTTACTTGTTGGGAAAAAAAAAACCACACAAATCCAAAAAATAAATTAAAAAAAAACTGACGAAAATGTCGCAATTTTCAAAGTTTTAAGCCCTTAAAAGGGAACCAATCACCAGGATTTTCGTATATAAGCTAAAGCCAGTTCTATACTGGCACGATCAGGCTGAGTCTATACATACCTGTAGTGGTCAGCTCGGATGTTTAGGTTTTGAAATCCAAGAAAGTAAAGTTTATAAAATCATCAGCTTTTTGAGTGACAGCAGCTGAGGATCAGATAATATCTGGGGGGTATTCATAGTTATACCCTCCTCCTGTTAGAATTAGCACAAGTATTAAATAATCGACTTAAATTTTGACTTGCAGGACCTGTGTGAGGTCATACCCATGTGACCAGAAGGGGCGGGGCCTCAGCCAACTGAAAACGTTGCTTCCTGGTATAAGCTTTGTAGGCCCCGCCCCTACTGGTCACATGGTTATGACCTCACAGGTCCTGCAAGTGAAAACGTAAACTGATTGTATAATACTTATCCCCTCCCCTGGTTAGAATTAGCATAACTCTGAATCCCCCCAGATATTATCTGATCCTCAGCTGCTGTCACTCAAGAAACTGATGATTTTATAAACTTTACTTTCTTGGATTTCAAAACCTAAACATCCGAGCTGACCACTACAGGTATGTATAGACTCAGCCTGATCGTGCCAGTATAGCACTGGGTTTAGTTTATATACGAAAATCCTGGTGATTGGTTCCCTTTAACCAGAGAGTTATATCATTCAAAATAATAAACATTTCCAACATGTCTTTGCATCAGCACTATTGTTTATGTTAAGACGTTAGAAGGGTTATAAGTTTCAGTAATTTCTCATTTTTTCAAGAAAACCATTTTGTTTGTTTTAGGGACCACATCACATAGAAGCCTAAGTGACAGAAAACACCCAAAACTGCACCCCTCATGTAGTCAAAAAGATTTGTTTCGACAAATGGGAGGGATCAGAAAGGAAGGAGCAATATTGGAATTTTGGGACACAAGCTCGGCTCTATTTGGAATAGATTGGCACCCTCGCAGTGCCTGTGTGCTTCAAGTGCAACAGAAAAGTTAGGAAATTGGGGAAGGGTTTATTGAAATCTATATAAACTATTTATTTTTCACTAACAGTAACAGCACTAGTCTCTTCTCTCCAAGAACAACTACGAGGGGGGAGGAGAGAGCACAGCCCAGGGCTGCCATACTGACTACATATTGGGGGTTTGATCACTGTGATAGGGTCTATCAAGTGTTCAAATCTCTGGAACCAATGAAATTGGTTCCTTACTGTTGCTGGGTGCCAAGGCAGATTTTGGACCAGGAAGAGGAGGATGGGGCAGGTGAAGACTAAAGCCCCGTCACACACAGAGATAAATCTGCGGCCGATCTGTGGTTGCAGTGAAATCATGGACATATTGTTCCATTTGTACACAGCCACAAACCTGGCACTGATTGTCCACAATTTCACTGCAACCACAGATCTGCCACAGAATTTATCTGTGTGTGACAGGGGCTTAAGGCTATGTGCCCACGGGAGATTAAACCTGCGGATTTATCTGCGGAAAATCCACGGATTTTCCAGATAACTCCGCAGGTTTCAGCATGTACAGACACTCCCCATGTTATCCTATGGGACATGGGGAGTGCTGTGTCCATGCTGTGGATACGTGTGGCTGTAGATGTCCCGCAGTCGCACATAATTGCATGTGAATTATTTCTGCGGAAATTCCGGCCCTCCACTATGGAGATAGAGGCCGGGACTTCCGCAGGTAAGCCGCATGAATGTCCGCAGGTTTACTGCAGATATTTTGCGGTAGTATCGCAGCAATGTATAACTGTGGATTCCGGGGGGAGGAAATCAGCTGCGGGAACCCTGCGGACGTACCTGTGGATATATCTGCAGATACAAACTCCCGTGGGCACATAGCCTTACTAAGGCACGGCGGGGGGGGGATGGGGCTGGGACGGACACTGGGGCACCTTCTCTCTTCCATCTGACATGTTAGATAATGTCAAATAAGAGAAGTGACTTTTTACATACGGTTTCACACACACACACAAACACACAAAACACATACATACTATATATAAAATGTGCGTGTGAAACCGTATGTAAGAGAAGTCACTAAATATATCTATGTACCTATGGCAAAAATTAAGGGACCACTGCAAAATTGTCAGTTTCTGATTTTTCTCTTTATATTTTTGTGTAAAATGTAAATTGCTCTTTTATTCTATAAACTACTGACAGAGTCTCCGAATTTCCAAGCAATAAGTTTAAAATGTATTTTCTGAAAATGAGAAATGGTAAAAATAACAAAACAATGCACAGTGCTTTCAGACCTCAAATAATGCAAAGAAAACAAGTTCATAATCATTTAGAAACCACAATACTAATAATGTTTTACCTCAGGAAGAGTTCAGAAATCAATATTTTGTGGAATAACCATGATCTTTAATCCCAGCTTTCATGCGTCTTGTCATGCTTTCCACCAGTCTGTCACTCTGCTTTCGGGTGACCTTATGCCAATCCTGGTGCAAAAATGTAAGCAGCTCTTCTTTGTTTGATGGCTTGTGGCTATCCATCTTCCTCTTGATTACATTCCAGAGGTTTTCAAAGGGGTTCAGGTCTGGAGATTAGGCTGGCCATGACAGGGTTTTGATGTTGTGGTCCTTTATCCACACATTGAGTGACCTAGCTGTGTGGCATGGCACATTGTCCTACTGGAAAAACCAGTCCTCAGAGTTGGGGAGCATTGCCTGAGCAGAAGGAAGCATCTGTTTTTCCAGGATAACCTTGTATGCAGCTTGATTCATACTTCCTTCGCAAACATGTTTGCTGAATTTTCTTTACCTAATTTTCAGCTTTGCCCAACCCCTGGTCGTCTAATGGTTAGATGGAGACCCGGAGAGGCGTACAAGACACAGTGTCTTGCACAGTTGCACCCACTGAAATGTGGTGGAGGATTGGTGATCTGGGGATGCTTCAGCAAGGCAGGAATTGGGCAGATTAAACTTTGCAAAGGACATATGAATCAAGCCGCTTACAAGGTTATCCAGGAAAAACAGTTGCTTCCTTCTGCTCAGGCAATGTTCCCCAACTCTGAGGACTGGTTTTTCCAGCAGGACAATGTGCCATGCCACACAGCTAGGTCAATCAATGTGTGGCTGAAGGACAACCACATCAAAACCCTGTCATGGCCAGCCCCATCTCCAGACCTGAACCTCATTGAAAACCTCTGGAATGTAATCAAGAGGAAGATGGACAGTCACAAGCCATCAAACAAAGAAGAACTGCTTACATTTTTGCACCAGGAGTGGCATAAGGTTACCCAAAAGCAGAGTGAAAGACTGGTGGAAAGCATGACAAGACGCATGAAAGCTGGGATTACAAATCATGGTTTTTCCACATAATATTGATTTCTGAACTCTTCCTGAGGTAAAACATTATTAGTATTGTTGTTTCTAAATGATTATGAACTTGTTTTCTTTGCATTATTTGAGGTCTGAAAGCAATGCAATGTTTTGTTATTTTGACTATTTCTCATTTTCAGAAAACAATTTTTTGCTTGGAAATTCGGAGACGTCAGTAGTTTATAGAATAAAAGAACAATTTACATTTCACTCAACAATATACCTATAAAGAGAAAAATTAGAAAAAATAAACTGGAAAATTTGAAAGTGGTCCCTTAATTTTTGCCAGAGCTGTCTGTCTGTATGTAATGGCGATCACATGACCGGTGACCGAAAGAAACGGCCCGGATTGTACTCTCTAGGGTCTCCCTTACCCCTGGTAGCTGAAACCCCAGAGATTTCCTGACTCTGGGAGGGACCTTTATTTCTCGCCACCATTTTAAAACGTATTGGCAGTTGTCATGGTTCAACGCAGAGATTCTTTCACCACCTTATACAGAAACAGAATCACATTATGAAGAATTAGGCTATGTGCCCACGCTGCGGAAAATGCGCGGAATTTTCAGCGGATTTTTCAAAAATCTGCAGCACAGCTACTCCCCAGCCATTTATATGGCATTTGGGAACTGCTGTGCCCACGCTGCGGATTTTTCTGTAGCGGAAATAATGCGGATTTCCCTGCGGAAAAGAAGGGAATTTTGTTACTTACCGTAAATTCCTTTTCTTCTAGCTCCTATTGGGAGACCCAGACGATTGGGTGTATAGCACTGCCTCCGGAGGCCACACAAAGCATTACACTAAAAAGTGTAAGGCCCCTCCCCTTCTGGCTATACACCCCCCGTGGGATCACGGGCTGCTCAGTTTTAGTGCTAAAGCAAGAAGGAGGAAAGCCAATAACTGGTTTAAACAAATTCACTCCGAAGTAACATCGGAGAACTGAAAACCGTTCAACATGAACAACATGTGTACCCGAACAAAACCAACAATCCCGAAGGACAACAGGGCGGGTGCTGGGTCTCCCAATAGGAGCTAGAAGAAAAGGAATTTACGGTAAGTAACAAAATTCCCTTCTTCTTCGGCGCTCCATTGGGAGACCCAGACGATTGGGACGTCCAAAAGCAGTCCCTGGGTGGGTAAAGAAATACCTCATGTTAGAGCCGCAAAGACAGCCTTCCCCTACGGGGAGGTAACTGCCGCCTGCAGGACTCTTCTACCTAGGCTGGCGTCCGCCGAAGCATAGGTATGCACCTGATAATGTTTGGTGAAAGTGTGCAGACTCGACCAGGTAGCTGCCTGGCACACCTGTTGAGCCGTAGCCTGGTGTCGTAATGCCCAGGACGCACCCACGGCTCTGGTAGAGTGGGCCTTCAGCCCTGATGGAACCGGAAGCCCAGCAGAACGGTAGGCTTCAAGAATTGGTTCTTTGATCCATCGAGCCAGGGTGGCTTTTGAAGCCTGCGACCCTTTGCGCTTACCAGCGACAAGGACAAAGAGTGCATCCGAGCGGCGCAGGGGCGCCGTGCGGGAAATGTAGATTCTGAGTGTTCTCACCAGATCTAACAAATGTAAATCCTTTTCATACCGAAGAACTGGATGAGGACAAAAGGAAGGCAAGGAGATATCCTGATTAAGATGAAAAGAGGATACCACCTTAGGGAGAAACTCCTGAATGGGGCGCAGCACTACCTTGTCCTGGTGGAACACCAGGAAGGTAGCCTTGGATGACAGCGCTGCTAGCTCAGACACTCTCCGAAGAGACGTGACCGCCACTAGAAAGACCACTTTCTGTGAGAGACGAGAAAGTGAAACATCCCTCAGAGGCTCGAAGGGCGGCTTCTGGAGAGCAACTAGTACCCTGTTTAGATCCCATGGATCTAACGGTCGCCTGTACGGAGGGACGATATGACAAACCCCCTGCAGGAACGTGCGCACCTGAGAAAGTCGTGCTAGACGCTTCTGAAAAAACACGGATAGTGCCGAGACTTGCCCTTTAAGGGAGCCGAGCGACAAGCCCTTTTCCAACCCAGATTGCAGGAAGGAAAGAACAGTAGGTAACGCGAATGGCCAGGGGGATACTCCTTGTGCAGAGCACCAGGATAAGAAAATCCTCCACGTTCTGTGGTAGATCTTAGCAGAAGTGGGCTTCCTAGCCTGTCTCATGGTGGCAACGACTCCTTGGGATAATCCTGAAGACAAGAGGATCCAGGACTCAATGGCCCCACAGTCAGGTTCAGGGCCGCAGAATTCCGATGGAAAAACGGCCCTTGGGACAGTAAGTCTGGACGGTCTGGTAGTGCCCACGGTTGGCCGACCGTGAGATCCCACAGATCCGGGTACCACGACCTTCTCGGCCAGTCTGGGGCGACGAGTATGACGCGGCTGCAATCGGATCTGATCTTGCGGAGCACTCTGGGCAAGAGTGCCAGAGGTGGGAACACATAAGGGAGCCGGAACTGCGACCAATCTTGCACTAAGGCGTCTGCCGCCAGAGCTCTTTGATCGCGAGACCGCGCTATGAACGTCGGGACCTTGTTGTTGTGCCGCGACGCCATTAGGTCGACGTCCGGCACCCCCCAGCGGCGACAGATTTCCTGAAACACGTCCGGGTGAAGGGACCATTCCCCTGCGTCCATACCCTGGCGACTGAGGAAGTCTGCTTCCCAGTTTTCTACGCCCGGGATGTGAACCGCTGATATGGTGGATGCTCTGTCCTCCACCCACAACAGAATCCGCCGGACTTCATGGAAGGCTTGCCGACTGCGTGTCCCTCCTTGGTGGTTGATGTATGCCACCGCTGTGGAGTTGTCCGACTGAATTCGGATCTGCTTTCCTTCCAGCCACTGCTGGAAGGCTAGTAGGGCAAGATACACTGCCCTGATTTCCAGAACATTGATCTGAAGGGTGGACTCCTGCTGAGTCCACGTCCCTTGAGCCCTGTGGTGGAGAAAAACTGCTCCCCACCCTGACAGACTCGCGTCTGTCGTGACCACTGCCCAGGATGGGGGCAGGAATGATCTTCCCTGTGATAATGAGGTGGGAAGAAGCCACCATTGCAGAGAGTCCTTGGCCATCTGGGAAATGGAGACTTTCCTGTCCAGGGAAGTTGACTTCCCGTCCCATTGGCGGAGAATGTCCCATTGAAGTGGGCGCAGATGCAACTGTGCAAACGGGACTGCCTCCATTGCTGCCACCATCTTCCCTAGGAAGTGCATGAGGCGCCTTAAGGAGTGCGACTGGCCATGAAGGAGAGACTGTACCCCTGTCTGTAGTGACCGCTGCTTGTCCAGCGGAAGCTTCACTATCGCTGGCAGAGTATGAAACTCCATGCCAAGGTACGTTAGTGATTGAGTCGGTGACAGATTTGACTTTGAAAAGTTGATGATCCACCCGAAAGTCTGGAGAGTCTCCAGCGCAACATTCAGGCTGTGTTGGCATGCCTCTTGCGAGGGTGCTTTGACAAGTAGATCGTCCAAGTAAGGGATCACCGAGTGTCCCTGGGAGTGCAAGACTGCTACCACTGCCGCCATGACCTTGGTGAAAACCCGTGGGGCTGTCGCCAGACCAAATGGCAGAGCTACGAACTGGAGATGTTCGTGTCCTATCACAAAACGTAGAAAACGTTGGTGCTCTGTAGCAATCGGCACGTGGAGATAAGCATCTTTGATGTCTATTGATGCAAGGAAATCTCCTTGAGACATTGAGGCAATGACGGAGCGGAGGGATTCCATCCGGAACCGCCTGGCATTCACATGCTTGTTGAGCAGCTTTAGGTCCAGAACAGGACGGAACGAGCCGTCCTTTTTTGGAACCACGAAGAGATTGGAGTAAAAACCTTGCCCTTGTTCCTGAAGAGGAACAGGGATCACCACTCCTTCTGCTCTTAGTGAGGCCACCGCCTGCAGAAGAGCATCTGCTCGGTCGGGATGTGGGGAAGTTCTGAAGAACCGAGGCGGAGGACGAGAACTGAACTCTATCCTGTACCCGTGAGACAAAATGTCTGTTACCCACCGGTCCTTGACCTGTGGCAGCCAAATGTCGCAAAAGCGGGAGAGCCTGCCACCGACCGAGGATGCGGAGGGAGGAGGCCGAAAGTCATGAGGCAGCCGCCTTGGAAGCGGTTCCTCCGGTTGCTTTCTTGGGGCGTGAGTGAGCCCGCCAGGAATCTGAGCCCTTTTGCTCTTTCTGAGTCCCTTTGGACGAGGAGAATTGGGCCTTGCCGGAGCCTCGAAAGGACCGAAACCTCGACTGCCACCTCCTTTGTTGAGGTTTGCTTGATCTGGGCTGGGGTAAGGAGGAGTCTTTACCCTTGGACTGTTTAATGATTTCAGCCAATTGCTCACCAAACAGTCTGTCTACAGATAGTGGTAAGCTGGTTAAACATTTTTTGGAAGCAGAATCCGCTTTCCATTCTTTTAACCACAAGGCTCTGCGCAAAACCACCGAGTTGGCAGACGCCATTGAGGTACGGCTCGTAGAGTCCAGGACAGCGTTGATAGCATAGGTCGCAAACGCAGACATTTGCGAAGTTAAGGACTTCACTTGCGGCACTGCTGGAGGTATGATAGAGTCCACCTGTGCCAGACCAGCTGAAATAGCTTGGAGTGCCCACACGGCCGCGAATGCTGGAGCAAAGGACGCGCCGATAGCTTCATAGATAGATTTCAACCATAGGTCCATCTGTCTGTCATTGGCATCTTTAAGTGCAGCCCCATCCTCCACTGCAACTATGGATCTAGCCGCAAGCCTGGAGATTGGGGGATCCACCTTTGGACACTGGGTCCAGCGTTTGACCACGTCAGGGGGAAAGGGATAACGTGTATCCTTAAGACGTTTGGAGAAACGCTTGTCTGGATAAGCATGGTGTTTCTGGACTGATTCTCTGAAGTCAGCGTGGTCCAGAAAAGTACTCAGTTTACGCTTGGGATACCTGAAATGGAACTTCTCCTGCTGTGCAGCTGCCTCTTCTGCTGAAGGGGCTGGGGGAGAAATATCCAACAGTCTATTGATGGCCGCTATAAGGTCATTTACCATGGCGTCACCATCAGGAGTATCCAGATTGAGAGCGGTCTCAGGATTAGACTCCTGATCACCCTCCTCTGTCTCATCACGCAGAGACTCTTCTCGCTGAGACCCTGATCCGCGTGATGACGTGGAGGGTCTCTCCCAGCGAGCTCACTTAAGCTGCCTGGGACTGTCATCTGAGTCAGAGCCTTCAGCCTGAGATGCCTGGGACCCCCTTGAAGCACGGATTAACTCCAACTGAGGGGGACCGGGGAACATTGACGCAGCAGTGTCCATGGTCTGAGTGACCGGCCTGGCCTGCAGGGTCTCTAGGATTTTTGTCATAGTGACAGACATCTTGTCAGCAAAAACTGCAAACTCTGTCCCCGTCACCGGGACAGGGTTCACCGGTGACTCTGCCTTGGCCACTACCACCATAGACTCCGGCTGACGAAGTGGCACAGGGACCGAACATTGCACACAATGGGGGTCTTTGGAACCTGCCGGTAGATCAGCCCCACAAGCGGCACAAGTAGCGTATACAGCCTGTGTCTTGGCACCCTTGCGTTTTGCGGTTGACATGTTGTCGTCTCCTCAGAGCAATTAGGGTATACAGCCAAGAAGCGACCTTACAGTGCAATATATAAATATATATGGTCTAGAGAAAAAGATACACCAATATAACACTGTGGCACTAGTGGGGCCAGCACTAATGTGCTGCTTACCGCCCGCTTAACGCGGGTGTGTGGTCGCCAGAAATCCCTTGTCTGGGTCTCCCAGAGCCTGTGTCCGTTCTCCAGCCAGACTGCATGTAGGAATGGCTGCCGGCGTCCTGTGGAGAGGGGCGGGCCCTGGGCGTGCTGCAGACAAAGAGCGGGAACTGGCGTCCCACTGTGCTCAGTGAGGGGGCTGGAGTATGTAAAAAAGACTCCAGCCCTCTGCGCTGACTATCGTACAGCGTCTCTCCCTTGCCCTGATTGACAGGGTGGGGGCGGGAACGAAGCGGAGCTAGGCCGCAAAAGCCGGGGACTAGATTTATAAGCGCCGCCGTCGTAAAAGCACGGTCGGCGCTAAGTCCCTGGCGCACCACAAGTCTCAGCCGCGCCGCCGCTCCAGGGGCGGCCGGCGCAGCAGTCCCCAACACATAAAGTCCCTCAGATAAACTGCAGTGACTGTAACCCCAGCGCGCAGCGCTACTGTCCCCGGCGCACTAGCACACCCAGCAAGTCTGGAGTGTGCGCGGCCTGTCCATACGGGGACACAGAGTACCTGAATGTTGCAGGGCCTTGTCCCTGAACGGTACCCAGCTCCGTATCCAGCAGGTTCAACGGGTCTGTGGATGGAGCCCGGCCTCAGGGCTTGGGGGCCGGTAAGATCCCACTTCCTCAGAGCCCTCAGGGGGATGGGGAAGGAAAGCAGCATGTGGGCTCCAGCCTCCGTACCCACAATGGGTACCTCAACCTTAAACACCGCCAATAGGAATGGGGTGAGAAGGGAGCATGCTGGGGGCCCTAGTATGGGCCCTCTTTTCTTCCATCCGATATAGTCAGCAGCTACTGCTGACTAAACAGTGGAGCTATGCGTGCATGTCTGACCTCCTTCGCACAAAGCTTGAAAACTGAGCAGCCCGTGATCCCACGGGGGGTGTATAGCCAGAAGGGGAGGGGCCTTACACTTTTTAGTGTAATGCTTTGTGTGGCCTCCGGAGGCAGTGCTATACACCCAATCGTCTGGGTCTCCCAATGGAGCGCCGAAGAAATCAGCAGCATGTCAATTATTCCTGCGGATTTCTCCGCAGGGTCCCATATACTTACCTGCCTCACCGGAGTCACTTTCTCCGTCCGATGTACAGGAGCGCGGTGGATCCAGGTACAGGAAGGAAGAGGTGGGCGGGGCCTGAACGAGCTCCGGTCATGTGACAGCCAGAGCTAGTTCAGGCCCGCCCACCTTCTCCTGCAGACGCTGACAGAGTGACCCGGCCACCAGAAACCGAGGTGCTGCGTGATTGAGGGGAGGATGAACTCCCGATCACTGCAGCACTTGTTCTGCAATGAGGATGCAGTGCTGAAGCCATGGTACTGTATCCTCAATGCAGAATGTCCGCACCATATCCGCGGGGCATTCCACAGCATGGAAACAGACAGAACTTGTGGTGCGGTTTCCTGGGAGCCCCTGCGGATATAACTGCAGGACACTGTCCCCGTGGGCACATAGCCTTAGGCTTCATTCAATTTTGGCAAGTGTCCACTGGGCGGAGCTTAGGCCGAGATGTGTCCTGATCTTCCCCCCCATTAAACCCTTCCCCTCTGGTCTGGATGGATCACAGTGTGGATTCAGATTCTGGACCAATCAACACAGCCCTCAAAAAAAAATTAAGACGTGGAGTTACCCTTTAACCCTTGTCTGGTACTATGGGGTCAATACCACCCGACGCAGATTGGTACACCTAGTGACTCTTTTTCATATAACCAGACAAAGGTGCAGCATGCCGTCATGGCGTGGGAGGTTTAGTAAGATGGAATGTGCGAACAGGAGGAGTAACAGGACAAGAGGGACGCCACAGGTAGGATTACAAAGGGGAATCACAGACAGAACAGAGGATGCTACACTAAGGCTACTTTCACACATCCGGTTTTTGCAGTGCGGCTCAATCCGGCTGTGAAACCTATGCAACGGATGCGGCGAAAACACAGCATCCTTTGCATAAGTTTTTACATGCGGCCCGTCCGGTTTTTCCGGTTGCGGCATGCTACTGAGCATGCGCAGTGGAAGAAACCGCATGCGGCGGCCGGATGCGTTTTTTTCCGCATCCGGCGTCCATAGGCATGCATTGAAAAATGCGCCGCAGCGGCCGGATCCGGCGCGATGCGGTTTTTTTTGCCGGAGCAAAAAACGTTGCAGGCAACGTTCCATCCGGCCACGGCATCGGCTAAATCTGCCGCATGCGGCAAAAACCGGACCGAACGCAAGCCCATGCGGCACAATACGGCACTAATGTAAGTCTATGCAAAAAAAACTGTTGTGTTTTTTCTGCAGAGCGCCGTATTGTGCAGCAGAGCAAAAACCGGACGTGTGACAGTAGCCTTAGAGTAGGGGATTTCCATCCTCTCCATCGTAAACGTGTGATCAGTAGGGATACACACCATCGGCCAAGTGTGGCGCCCCCTTCATGTTTTTACCAGAACCGCACTACTTCAAAAATGTGATTAAATGGGGAAAAAAGTGACACACAAGAGGGCTGCTCCTTCTTAAAGGGAACCAAACATCAGGATATTGGTATATAAGGTGCAGCCAGTGCAGTGCTGCAGTATCAGACACAGGCTGTACATACCATTAGTGGGCAGCTCGGAGGTTTAGGCTGTGAAATCCAAGTTTATGAAGTTTGAAAATTCATCGACTTTTTGATTGACGTGTGCACCTCTGCTGATAATATCCGGGCGGGTTATGCACATGATTCCCCCCCCTTTCCCCTGCCGCCTGTTTCTCCCTCGCTCTCTGGCTGTATGCAAATTTCTCTCTTCAGTTACACGGCGTCGGAGTTAGCGCCTGCGCATAGCACTTATTTCCAGCGCCATGTTTTTGAATCCCGCATTACCTACTTTTGTGTCAGAGGGCGGCGCATGCGCCCTCGCTTCTTCAGATCTCGTTGTGACCTCGGGAGCGCGGCAGTCACAACAGGACTGGAGAACAGCTGATCTTACCCCGATTAGCTGCAGCAGACAATAGAGTAGCAGACGTCTGCTGCAGCTAATCGGGGTAAGATCAGCTGTTCTCCAGTCCTGTTGTGACTGCGCACGCTCCTGCGGTCAAAATGAAATCTGAAGAAGCGAGGGCGCATGCGCCGCCCTCTCAGACACAAAAGTGGGTAATGCGGGATTCAAAAACATGGCGCCAGAGATAAGCGCTATGCGCAGGCGCCGTGTAACTGAAGAGAGAAATTTGCATACAGCCAGAGAACGAGGGAGAAACAGGCGACGGGGGGGGGGGATGGGGGACAGGAATCATGTGCATAACCCACCCGGACATTATAAGCAGAGGTGCACACATCAATCAAAAAGTGGATTAATTTTCAAACTTCATGAACTTGGATTTCACAGCCTAAACCTCCGAGCTGCCCCCTAATGGAATGTACAGCCTGTGCCTGATACTGCAGCACTGCACTGGCTGCACCTTATATACCAAAATCCTGATGTTTGGTTCCCATTAATGGGTAAGGTGTGATAGATGCCGGTGATTGGCCAGGATGGGGGTCCTTACTATATCCCCCTGGGGGCAGCTACAGTGTATCTAATGGACAAGGACTGGGGGGAGAGGGATCAACCACAACAGCCAATCACACTCCAGCTTACATCCTGCACACGCACGACACACAATGAAAGCAGCGATCCTATTGGTCGCTCTCTATCACATATGTTCTACCTACAAGTCCTCCATAGCAGTGACCAGGCCGCCGCACCCTGCCAACGGTCACATCGGGGGAAAGTGGCGCTGAGGCCTGAGCTACTCACAGGGTCCTGGGCATCTCGTCCTCCATGGCTCCAGGCTCCGGGTCCCCCTCTGTTCTAAGGGACCCGGCGGGAAAGCAAACCTTGTCGGTTAAGTCCGAGCTGGACCGGTAAATATCGGCGGCAGTAAAGGACACCGGACGCCGCTGTCTGCCGCTTTGTGTAATCGCTTCGAGCCGCAAACCTCTGCCTCTAACCGTCCCGGCCTGAAACAATGCAAGAGAAACCGTCACCACAAGATGGCGGCGGAGCAGAGCGGCGCATGCGCGGTGCAAGGACCCCGGAAAAGGCTGTCTCTGTGAACGCCTACGTGTTTTTTTTCATAACGCCTACAAATCAGATATAAATTACGGGCGACACTAGACCCCGGCCGTCACCGTGTGGAGCTGCATGAGTGACCGCCGGAGCTGCCGTGTAATGTGCGAGCAAAAATACCGGGCAAAAAAAAGAAGTGCGCCGCCCGGGAATCGAACCCGGGTCGCAAGAATGGGAATCTTGCATGATACCACTACACCAGCGGCGCGGGCGGGGGCAGCCCTGCTCTGCGGGGTCCATGAGGGCACACTGCGGCCCGGGCTCCTCAGAGGGGGGGAATGGCCTCATATGCCGTGTATAGCTATGGGCTGTGCACAGCTCGGCTTCCCCTTAAAGGGGCTGTCCACTGACTCCCTTATAACTGATGGTGGGGGCGACCCCAGGGATGGGCAGGTTACCCCATGATGCATGCCTCCTGTTGGGGGCTGCGCTTGACTTTCTCCGACATCCCCATAGATAATAGTGGAGCGTGTGCTCCCCCAATCTGCAGCTCCAGCAGTTGGACCCCCACCGATCGGTCACCTATCCCCTATCCTGTAGATGGGCTGATAACTTGTTTTCACTGGACACCCCCTTTAAGTTTCATTTTCCTGGTCTGTGATTGGTCGTCACAGACAACGTTTTATTTAGACAATTTTTCAAATAAAGTCTGTCCATGTTCTCATGCAGGATTCGGCTGCAGTGTAAGGCTGCTTTCACACCTCCGGTTTTTGCTCTGCGGCACAATCCGGCTGTGCAAGCTATGCAACGGATGCGGTGAAAACACCGCATCCTTTGCATAAGTTTTTCCCATGCGGCCCGTCCGGTTTTTGCCACTTGCGGCATGCTACTAAGCATGCGCAGTGGCAAAAACCGCATGCAGCGGCCGGATGCGGTTTTTGCCGCATCGCGCCGCATCCGGCCGCCATAGGCATGCATTGAAAAATGCGCCGCAGCGGCCGAATGCGGCGCGATGGGGTTTTTTTTGCCGCAAGAAAAAACGTGCCAGGCAACGTTCCATCCGGCCGCCGCATCGGCTAAATCTGCCGCATGCGGCAAAAACCGGACCGAACGCGAGCCCATGCGGCACAATGCGGCACTAATTAAAGTCTATGCAGAAAAACGCAACCGCCAGCAAAAAAAAACGGTTGCGATTTTCCTGCAAAGTGCCGTATTGTGCCGCATTGCAGAAACCGGAGGTGTGAAACCAGCCTTAAGGCTACTTTACACACTGCGATATCGGTCCCGATATCGCTAGTGTGGGTACCCGCCCCCATCTGTTGCGCGACACGGGCAAATCGCTGCCCGTGCCGCACAACAGCCATCACACATACATACCTGTCCGGCGACGTCGCTGTGACGGGCGAACCGCCTCCTTTCTAAGGGGGCGGTCCGTGCGGCGTCACAGCGACGTCACTGAACCGCCGCTCAATAGCAGCGGAGGGGCGGAGATGAGCGGGACGTAACATCCCGCCCACCTCCTTCCTTCCTCATAGCGGCCGGGAGGCAGGTAAGGGGAGCTTCCTCGTTCCTGCGGCGTCACACGCAGCGATGTGTGCTGCCGCAGGAACGAGGAACAACCTCGTTACTGCTGCAGTAACGAGATTTGAGAATGGACCCCCATGTCGCCGATTAGCGATTTTGCACGTTTTTGCAACGATGCAAAATCGCTTATCGGTGTCACACGCAACGGCATCGCTAATGCGGCCGGATGTGCGTCACCAATTCTGTGACCCCAACGACTCCGCATTAGCGATGTCGCAGCGTGTGAAGCCCGCTTTAGGCTATGTGCCCACGGGACAATGTACCCGCGGATTTTGCTGCAGAAAACCCGCAGATTTATCTGGATTTTCTAGATAAATCTGCGGGTTTCAGCATGTACAGACACTCCCCG
Source organism: Anomaloglossus baeobatrachus (assembly GCF_048569485.1). Classification (NCBI taxonomy): domain Eukaryota; kingdom Metazoa; phylum Chordata; class Amphibia; order Anura; family Aromobatidae; genus Anomaloglossus; species Anomaloglossus baeobatrachus. Next base: position 594,150,179 of record NC_134356.1, read on the forward strand.
TGTTATCCTATGGGACATAGGGAGCATTTGTGTCCATGCTGCGGATACGTGCGGCTGTGGAATATGCTGTGCATGTCCTGCATGTCAATTATTCCTGTGGAAATATCTGCGGATGTCCTGGCCCTCCACTATGGAGATAGAGGCCGGGACGTCCACAGTAAGTCGCATGAATGTCTGCAGGTTACCGCAGATATTTCGCTGGAATCCAGCAGAAATGGATAGCTGTGGATTCTGGGGAGCAGCTGTGGGAAACCTGCGGCCGTACCTGCGGATATATCCACGGGTACATTGTCCCGTGGACACATAGCCTTATACTTTGCTGTTATGTTTACAAAATCCTGTTAAAATTAGATAAACCATACAGTGTGAATGCGGCCTAAGGTTATGTGCGCACGTGTGCGCTCTGCACCGCACACAAAAGGTCTGCTTCAGAGCGCAGCTGAAAAGCTCCATTCTGAAGCGCCTGGTGCCTGCAGAATTCATGTGCTCTGCATGCCTCTCCCTATAGACAGCATGCAAAGCGCACAAAAGAAGTGACAGGTCACTTCTTAGAACGCAAACTTCGGGCAGCAGCCGAATCGCTGCGCTCTAATACGTCACGTGCGCACGTCTCATGCACAATCTTCATAGATTATGCTGGGGACGCAGGACGCATGCATTTACGCTGCGGTGCAGATCGCAGCGTAACTGCATGCAATACGCACACATGCGCACATAGCCTACGTCCAGGATTATCAGTTTTTTCCACCAGCGGCATCTGTTTTTCTTCAATGCAAAAATAACAAAATTATTCCAAGCTTCTAATTAGCAGTAAAATCATCCAATGCTTGGATGACACGTGGACATATTCTACATGCTGCTGAACCCACAATGTGCTATTTTAATCCGGTAATTACAAGTCATGACTCTTGAGTTTTTTGTTCGGGAGACAACCGGTCCACATATATATATATATATATATATATATATATATATATATATATACAGTGGGGGAAAAAAGTCTTTAGTCGGCCACCAATTGTGCAAGTTCTGCCACTTATAAAGATGGGGTCGGCCTGTAATTGACATCATGGGCAGACGACAACTACGAGAGACAAAATGAGGAAACAAATCCAGAAAATCACCGCGTCTGATTTGGCAAGATTTATTTTCCAAATTATGGTGGAAAATAAGTATTTGGTCAATAACAAAAGTTCATCTTAATATTTTGTTACATATCCTTTGTTGGTAATGACAAATGACAGAGGTCTAACGTTTTCTGTAAGGCTATGTGGCCACAGCACTATGTACCCGTGGATATATCCGCAGGTTTCCTGCAGCTGATCCCCGGAATCCGCAGCTATACATAGCTGCGGTATTCTAGCAAAATATCTGCGGTAAACCTGCGGACATTCATGCGACTTACCTGCAGAAGTCTTGGCCTCTATCTCCGTAGTGAAGAGGCGGGATTTCCGCAGGTATTTCTGCAGGAATAATTGACATACAGTTACGTGCGGCTGCGGGACATCCACAGCATATTCCACACCCGCACATACCGCAGCATGGACACAGACACTCCCCATGTCTCATAGGAAAACATGGGGAGTGTCTGTATTTGCTAAAACCTGCGGATTTACCTAGAAAATCCAGATAAATCCGCAGGTTTTCCACAGCAAAATTCGCGGGTACAGAGTCCTGTGGGCACATAGCCTTAGGGCCGCTTTACACGCAACGACATCGCTAACGAGATGTCGTTGGGGTCACGGAATTCGTGACGCACATCCGGCCTCGTTAGCGATGTCGTTGCGTGTGAAACGCAGGAACGACCGTTAACGATCAAAATTACTTACCTTATCATTGATCGTTGACACGTCGTTCCATTCCCGATTATCGTTGCTGTTGCAGGACGCAGGTTGTTCCTCGTTCCTGCGGCAATACACATCGCTGCGTGTGACACCCCAGGAACGAGCAACATCACCTTACCTGCAGCTGCCGGCAATGATGAAGAAAGGAGGTGGGCGGGATGTTTGGCCCGCTCATCTCCGCCCCTCCGCTTCTATTGGGGCGGCCGCTTAGTGACGTCGCTGTGACGCTGAATGAACCGCCCCCTTAGGAGGCGGATCGCTGGCCACAGCGGCGTCGCTAGGCAGGTAAGTCCGTGTTACTGTTCCTAGCAATGTGCGCCACGGGCAGTGATTTGTGCGTCACGCACAACCGACGGGGGCGGGTGCTTTCACCAGCGACAGCTAGCGATGTCGCAGTGTGTAAAGTGCCCTTTAGTTTTCATAAGGTTGGCACACACTGTTGGTGGTATGTTGGCCCGTTCCTCCATGCAGATCACCTCTAGAGCACTGATGTTTTGGGCCTGTCGCTGGGCAATACGGACGTTCAACTCCCTCCAAAAGTTTTCTATGGGGTTGAGATCTGGAGACTGGTTAGGCCTCTCCAAGACCTTCATATGCTTCTTACGAAGCCACTCCTTCATTGCCCTGTGTGCTTGGGATCATTATCATGCTGAGAGACCCAGTCATGTTTCATAATAATAATAATAATAATAATAAAGTTTATTTATATAGTGCCAACATATTCCGTTTGATCTTCAATGTCCTTGCTGATGGAAGGAGGTTTGCACTCAAAATCTCACGATACATGGCCCCATTAATTCTTTCATGTACACGGATCAGTTGTCCTGGTCCCTTTGGAGAGAAACAGCCCCAAAGCATGCTGATGCCACCCCCATGCTTCACAGTAGGTATGGTGTTCTTTGGATGCAACTCAGCATTCTGTCTCCTCCAAACACGACGAGTTGTGTTTCTACCAAACAATTCTACTTTGGTTTCATTAGACCATATGACATTCTCCGAATACTCTTCTGGATAATCTAGCAACCTTAAGATGGGCCCAGACATGGATAAGCAGAGGAACACATCTGGCACTGCAGGACCTGAGTCTCTGGCGGCGTAATGCGTTACTTTTGGTAGCCTTTCTTACAGTGGTGCCAGCTCTATGCAGGTCATTCACTAGGTCCCGCCGTATGGTTCTGGGATTTTATTTCACCGTTCTTGTGATTATTTTGACCCCACGGGCTGAGATCTTGCGTGGAGCCCCAGATCGAGGGAGATTATCAGTGGTCTTGTATGTGTTCCATTTTCTTATTATTGCTCCCACAGTTGATTTCATCACACCAAGCTGCTTGCCTATTACAGATTCAGTCTTCCCAGCCTGGTGCAGGGCTACAATTTTGTTTTTGGTGTCCTGCGACAGCTCTTTGGTCTTCACCATAGTGGAGTTTGGAGTGTGACTGTTTGACGTTGTGGACAGGTGTCTTTTATACTGATAACCAGCTCAAAAAGGTACCTGTCAGAGCAGGGAGGACTGGTAAGCCCAGGAGGTGGATCCACTGGACCGAGTACCCCACCGGGGGGCAGGGTACACGGCAGCCGGAGCACTGGCGTGGCCGGGACGGGTATAACCAGGTCACCAGGGTCACGGAGTTCTTTAGGAAAATACAGGAAACAGGCACAGGTACCCGGTAGCAAAAGACAAACAGTAACAGGGCACAGCACAAGGGGACTTGAGCACCTAGCTCAAATGACTAGCTTCAGGACACGTTGATCAGGCCCCGCCCACATGGAAAGGCAAGTCTTATATACCCAGCACAGCCCTATGTCATTTCCTGCTTCAGGTGTGCTGGGCCTATAAGACCAGGAGAGTGGGCGCGGCCTGGTCCTATACAGAACCATGAGGCCAATACTCAGAGTCAGACTCCTGAGACCAGGAGCAGGACTCAGGGGAGCAGGAGCGGGAGCGGCAGCCATGACTGGTGGACACATGGAGTGGATCAGTGGGTAAGGAGTGGTGCTGGGACACGGGGAGCGTGACAGTACCCCCCCCTCTAAGCCCCCCCTCCGAGCACAGAACCCCAGGGGCACCCCGGATCGAGACACCGGACCGGGACCCAACGCAAAGGCGGGGAAGGACCGCTGACCCCGTACCGCCTTCTTAGCCGCACGGCGCTTAGCCGATCTACCAGCAGTGGCAACGGGGGCAACGGGAAGAGGAGGACCGACAGAAACAGGACTGGCATCGTGGAGGACCGGCCCGGGCGTCTCGGACCGGGCACAGGACAGTGACTCATCCCCGGTAGCCGGTGGCATCAGAGTCTCAAGCGTCGTCACTTCCGGTTCTGGTGGCACCACAGGCACAAGTATCAGGATCTGTGGTACAACGCTGGACTGCGTCATTTTCTCCTCTTCTTGTGACATAATAGGGTCAGGTGCCAGGGGCTGAGGAACGGACTGTAGACAGTTATCATGGCACGAGGGACTCCAGCGAGAGATTGCGCCAGAGCGCCAACTGATGTCAGGGTCATGGAGTTGTAGCCAGGGCAGACCCAGCAGGAGCGCCGGAGTCATTCTCGGGATGACGTATAACGCAATAGTCTCAGTGTGCAGGGCACCAATACAAAGTCTCACGGGTTCGGTGGTGTACCGGACAGGTTCGTATAGTGGTTTTCCGTCCACGGAGGCGAACCAGAGGGGTTTTGCAAGCGGGATGACCGGTATCCGATAACGGTCCACGGTAGCTTGTAGGATGAAATTACCCGCTGCTCCCGAATCAATGTGAGCCTCTGCCGTGAACTGGGTTTTCTCGGTCGTGACCTGGACAGTCTGTGTAACCGGGACTGAAGGGATTCCGGTACCAAGGGTGGCGGTTCCCACCATCCCTTGGACTTGGGGTCTACCTGGTCTCTCCGGGCAAGAACGAAGCAGATGTGTACCGCTTCCACAATAGAAACACAGGCCCCGGGCAAGTCGCTCTGCTCGGCGTTGTTCAGCTTGGCTCAGTCGGTCGATTTGCATTGGTTCAGGAGTAGAATCGCAGAACGGTAGTGGCGGGGGAACGGTAGACCTCTGCGGAACGGAGATGTGACGGATTGGTCGCTTCTCCCGGGATACTTCCTTGGTTCGCTCTTGGAAACGGAGGTCAATCCGGGTGGCTAGGGATACCAAAGCATCCAAGTACGGGGAACATCACGACCGGCTAATTCGTCCTTAATGCGGCCTGACAGGCCCTCCCAAAAGGCTGCCGTCAATGCCTCGTTGTTCCAGCCTAGCTCGGAGGCAAGCGTGCGAAACTGGATGGCGTACTGGCCCACCGTCAGGGTTCCTTGGAGTAGCCGGAGGAGCGAGGAGGTAACCGCGGTACTGCGTCCCGGTTCATCAAAGGTACTTCGAAAAGCCTGAAGGAATTCCCGGATGTCGGTCGTCACCGGATCCTCGTTCTCCCACAACGGATTTATCCAGGCCAACGCCTCGCCTTCCAGGTGGTACATCACAAAGGCTATCTTGGCTTGGTCGGAAGCGAAGAGGTGCGGGAGTAATTTGAAGTGCAGCGAGCACTGGTTCAAAAACCCCCGGCAGTTCTTGGGGTCCCCAGCATAGCGAGGCGGTGCAGCGAGGCGGAGTTGCGAGGCCGCAGAGACAACGGGTTCGGACGTAGTCGCTGTTCGCTGAGTTGACGAGGTTGAAGCGGCGGTCTGTAACGTATACAAGCGGCTGTCCACAGACGTCAGGAACTTCAGTATGCGGTGTAAGGTGTCACGCTGTTGCACCAGTTCCTGGCGTAGTTCAGCCAGCTCAGACGCTTGTGTTCCGGCGGAATCCATGGCCTGATCAATCTGTCAGGGCAGGGAGGACTGGTAAGCCCAGGAGGTGGATCCACTGGACCGAGTACCCCACCGGGGGGCAGGGTACACGGCAGCCGGAGCACTGGCGTGGCCGGGACGGGTATAACCAGGTCACCAGGGTCACGGAGTTCTTTAGGAAAATACAGGAAACAGGCACAGGTACCCGGTAGCAAAAGACAAACAGTAACAGGGCACAGCACAAGGGGACCTGAGCACCTAGCTCAAATGACTAGCTTCAGGACACGTTGATCAGGCCCCGCCCACATGGATAGCCAAGTCTTATATACCCAGCACAGCCCTATGTCATTTCCTGCTTCAGGTGTGCTGGGCCTATAAGACCAGGATAGTGGGCGCGGCCTGGTCCTATACAGAACCATGAGGCCAATACTCAGAGTCAGACTCCTGAGACCAGGAGCAGGACTCAGGGGAGCAGGAGCGGGAGCGGCAGCCATGACTGGTGGACACATGGAGTGGATCAGTGGGTAAGGAGTGGTGCTGGGACACGGGGAGCGTGACAGTACCTTTACTACAGGTAATTAGTGGAGGACAGAGGAGCCTCTTAAAGAAGAAGTTACAGGTCTGTGAGAGCCAGAAATCTTGCATGTTTTTAGATAACTAAATACTTATTTTCCACCTGAGTTTGCAAACAAAATCTTGCCAAATCAGACAAGGTGATTTTCTGGATTTGTTTTCTCATTTTGTCTCTCATAGTTGTGGTCTACCTATGATGTCAATTACAGGCCTCTCTGATCTGTTCAAGTAGGAGAACTTGCACAATTAGTGGCTGACTACATACACTTTTTCCCCACTGTATATACTGGTGATCCAAATTATAGAACAACACATAATTTCCTAAATGTTAAGTTCATTGTGTACTTCTATGTGATTATATCCTAACATGAGTAAACTCGCAATATTTTAAGCTTATTTAATAAATGTATTCTTAAACACATAAAAATGTAAATGAGATAAATGTTAAAGAACACTGATCAAAATTAGAGAACATTTTCAGATACCTGCAAGTTATTGGTGTTAATCTGGCCTCTGGTTCTAATTTCATTAATTATCTGACAAACCCTATGTAACTGGCAGCTTAACTTTCCAGTTTGCACTGACTTTGCAAAAATGGTGTGCCGTTCCAAAGTGACTGAATCACTCCAGCAGCAGGTTGTGCCAGATGAAATCCAAAGAGGTGACCCTATCAGCCATAGCAAGAGAAGTTGGTCATTCCAAGTCTGTGATTTCAAGAAAATTGCATCTTTACAACATCACAAACTCTTTCAAGTTCCCCAAGAAGGCTGGTTGCCCTTCAAAGACAAATGCAAGAGTGGACAGGATAATGCAGAGAATCTCCTTCGGTAATCGTTTAAACACTGCAGCTGGCATTGCTCACCAGTTCAGCATTGAACAGGGTTAGGATCTGTCTCGTCATACAGTGTCATGACATTTATGAACATTTGGACTGAAAGCCCACTCTGCAGTAACCAAACCTCTCAGCAGAAGCACAAGGCTAGACTCACCTTTGGTGAGGAGCATCCTGTGTGTACAGAGGAGAAGTGGTCCACAGTTCATTTTAGTGATGAAAGCAATTTTAATTTATTTGGGTCTGATGGGGATCATTATGTTCATGTTACGGTTGTGACAGAAAGGAAGCGACTGAAAGTTAGCCCCTGCGCTGGCCCTCAGACTAAGCATAGCTTAGGCTTTCCCTCAACCCAGAGGTACGCTTGAAGATAGCGAGGTCTGAGCCCCCAATGTCTCCCTATCTCCTGTCCTTGGCCCTGATGGTAAGACCCCCTCCACAACCCACCACCCAGGGGGAGAGGTCAGGACAGAAATCAAAACCCCACCGACAAATACAGACAGAGACAGGGGTAACAACAAAACTCCCGTACACTTATAACCAACACCAGGAGACTACAAAAGGTGTACAGGGAGGGGTCACAAAGGAAAGGAGAAAGTAACTAAACTGGCTACTTTCACAGTCAAACTAGCAGCAGTATTAACCACCGCCTCACAGCTCCAGGCTTCGCTCCAGAATGAACTGAATAACCAGCACCCGCTGAAGGGAGCTGAGGGGTTTTGACCGGAAGTCGTCATCAGCGAAAACACCTGGGCAGGTTAATGAGCTTGCTGCTAGCCATGAAAAGTGACATTAACCCTACGGCTGCCAAAAGAAAAACACGTTTAATGTGTATGTCCTCAGATGATAAAAGAGACTCCAAACCTGAGCCTGTCACTAATCACAGAAAGAGATGACCGTGGCAGTACCCCCCCTTTAATGAGAGGCCTCAGGACTCTCAAGACTATTCACCAACAATAACGCCAAAAATTTGTCCATACCACCGGCATTCACCTCCAGTGTGAACAGCCCCCTGCGATTACCCGGGACGTATGCAGGAGCCAAGAGTAACTACGATGGGTCAAAAACATTCCTCCAACCGACCTGTGGATGATGTTATGGGTGTTCAGTACTAGGAGTGGCTCCAGCCGTATGGCCTTAGGACCCATAAAGTCCACAATTCAGTAAGGACTGAGGAACCCTGAACTCAAACCAATGACATACCCCTCCACTTAATGTTATCAGAGGACAACCAAGCTAAATCAGTCACACACAGGTCTGGACCTGGACGTTTATTCCTATGCATATGCTAGATGAACCTAGGTAACCCCCCAGAAGGACCAACTACAGAGGTACACCAACCAGAATGCATGACCTTACACTCAGGAATCTCAGCTGCCCTCTTCCGACCACCTCTCCAGGGTATATACCAAGGCCTGAGATTAACTTGTTCGTCGTTACCCCAAATATTGGGGACAGAGCTTATAATGCAACCTGCAATCTCCTTCAAAAACCCTGAAGTTATCGCAACTCCCAGAGAATCTATCCAGGAGCGCCACCTTAGGTTCAGGGTGAGACTGGGCCACAACCAACAGGTCTGTAATGTACTGTAGCTGTTTCACCACCTGTGTGCGCAGATCTCCAACCTCTTGTAAGTCCTTCTGCAACAGGTGTGCTAATTCTGCAGCCTGAGCCATGTGGGCACGGGGAGAAAAAAAATGGTAAGGCCAGTTATTATATCATAGATGTGACAGAAAGGGGGTGACTGGAAGGGAGCCCCTGCGTTGGCGCTCAGAGTAAGCATACCCTAGCAGGTAAGCTTGAAGGTAGCGAGGTCTGGGCCCCTGTAAAAACATTAAAATTAATACATCTAGTTATCAAATATTTCATAGTAGGACATAAAAGGTTCACAGTGCTGACATGGAAGGATATATATATATTTAGAAGCTTCTAGAGATTACACCATGTGACATGCGTCCAGGAGTAATTTCCCTATATGGTTTGAACAGTTGTCATATAACACACGATGGAGGGGGCTATTGCGGCTCCTGCACGTCGTCAGAATGCTTCCAGGCTGCAAAATGAACACATGCTGTCCAGCCTACGGTATATCACCCCTGCCTTGCCATTCAGAATCCAAGGAGAGATGGATGAAGATTTTCTATTGATCAGTATGGACTAAATGAACTCTTTTCCGTAAGCTAATGAAGTATATTATTTTTCCTTTCTATAACTGAACCCTGGCAACCATTTTTAAATAGATAAAATACATTTATTTTTTACATTTTTGTAGTTCTTTCTTTCATGCGCTTTTACGTATTTAAGAAAAATATATTAAGAGTATATTTTTAACATTTGGCGAGCTCAGTCATTCGTGTTTTTTTCATTTTTGTACTTCTTCCTTCACTTTGCATAAGGGGGGACAGACAGAGACTTATGCCTCCTGCTAAGTGATAGGGAATCGACAATTTATAAAAATCACGCAGAACCTAGGAAATACGTATAAGTCAAGTTGCATGAATGTTTTTTTTAAATGAACTTTAAAGACTTTATAAAGCCACAGAAGTTAATTTTTGACGTATTTTTGAGCAAGAAAGATAAAGTCAGTCCATAAGAAGTATTGGACGTGTTGAACAAGGTGAATCAAGTCTTAGAGGATCATCCATGAGATCATCTGATCATTTCAGGTAAGAAAATGGATTTTATGTCTTCATATGTTAAGCAAAGTAAACTTCAATTCACTTATTCAGATATTTCTAATGTGGAAGAGTTATGGGTAGGCCTATATGGCGAGTGTGAACTTGAGAATTCACGTATAGAATGTGCAAGGTCTTTTAATAGAGAGAAACAGAAAATCAGAAATGTCTGTCATTTAGTCTATGAATTTCACGTTAATCGTAGAAAAATGTAAAAATAGTGGAAATAGACAACCTGAATTGTCAGGAAAGTCAGTGATAGAGAAATCCAAAGACTGCTTAGAACCTGGAATGTCAGTTAGTGATATTGTGAATTCTGACTGTAATGTTGCAAATGAAAAGTCAGATTTAGACTGTAATTTTGCAAATCAGAATCTTGATAATGGCGGCAGACATGTGCTGTGTATTCAAGGTGACTTTCAGAATACTGGGAAAGAAGCAGGAAATGACGTAGAGAAGCCAGAAGGGGGAGGAGCCAGAGTGGGAGACGTGCAGAGAGAAAATGGCGACGATCAGTTTCTAAAAATAGAACAGACTAAGCTAGGAATTAAACTTAGAAAGAATCTATTGGACATATGCAAATTAACTCCCGCATATAATCCTAAAATACATGTTTGCAGAAATTCAGAGATATTTGAAAGTTCCGTTGAGAAGTTAAATTTAACCAATAGTGAGACGAATCAGTTATTCCGTATGTGGATACCTCAGCATTTCTTTAGACAATTGGCATTAAATAAGTCTTCTGACAACGAGACATTTGATTGTTCAAATGATAACGATATCATAAGGCTGAAAAATCTCATCTTCTGTGCAAGGAATGAAGCGAATCCAGATTATGAGATGTTAAAGGAATTACAAATTGAACAGAATGAGAGTACGTTCTCATTTATGTCCGTTTTTGAACGTTTGTATAGGGCGGTCATTCCAAATGTCAGACTGAATGGAATGATCCATTTATTCATCAAGAAAATTAATTTCCTTGATAATACAGCCTGTACGGTGGCATTAAATAAAAAGTCCCTATTCGAATGTACAGGTGCTAGAGGTGGGGAGACAGAAGGCGCAAATAGGGTCTTACCCGGTATGACTGGAGATGACAGAAATAAGAGTACACTCACCTGATCTGGTTGTGCCAGTCACAACTCCTGAGATCGCATGTGAGTGTCAGATTGGTTTGAAAGCAGCGGCCCCGTGGCTAGCAATTGTCAAATATATAGAAATAGGAAGACGGGTTTTAGCCGCGCTGAAAAACCACTGGTACAGGATTAATGAAGAGGTTTCTTTTTTATTTCAGCATTCCAACGCGTTTCAGAGACTGGAACCGTCTCCTTCCTCAGGGAAAAAAGAAATCATGCAGCTGTCTAACAGTCAAATGTTATAACATTTGACTGTTAGACAGCTGCATGATTTCTTTTTTCCCTGAGGAAGGAGACGGTTCCAGTCTCTGAAACGCGTTGGAATGCTGAAATAAAAAAGAAACCTCTTCATTAAGCCTGTACCAGTGGTTTTTCAGCGCGGCTAAAACCCGTCTTCCTATTTCTATATATTCGAATGTACGACATTTATCGATTTTGTTAGAAATCACCAAAGTCAATGAAAACAGAAATTAATTAATTCTGAAAAACCAACACGAAAAAGGGAGAGATTCTGTAAAAAACCAACAGTGTCTCCCAGATCCAGATATTTTTGTGACAGGATGTATGAAATTCGCAGGAAATTGCATACGTGTTACAAACCATACAATCCATCCCAATTATTATCATCTAAAAATCTTTTTCCACGGGAAAAACCTTTGTTTCCCTTGTCTCCAGTGAAGGGATTGGTCTCAGGATCAGATATTGAGGGTCCCAGACAAATGATGAGTAAAAGCTTTGAAAGACAGAAACAGGTGTCTTGTGCAGATTCTTTCCCCGGGTTAGAATTTGATAGCCAGCAACAGCTGGGTGGTCTTTCGGTCTTTCAGAGAGAGACATTCTTTCTCATTTAAGAAATAAACTTGAGTTACAAAATAATTTCAGAGATTCCTAAAAGTTGAAAATGAATCTAATAGATCAAATCTTTGAACAAAAATTTAGGTTTGGTCTTCAGCTAAATAAAGTGGATTTCTGGGTAAATTAATTTTTATTATTTGATAAATATGATTATTCATATACAGTGAATCTATGCATATATATATATATATGTCACGCTCCCCGGGTCCTCTGCTCCGCTCCCCGGGTCCTCTGCTCCGCTCCCCGGGTCCTCTGCTCCGCTCCCCGGCTCACCTGCCACGCTCCCCGCTCTCCAGCCTCCTGTGCCCGCGCTTCCCAGGCCTCCTGGTCCCCGCTCCCGGCGCCCGTTGGCTTCCCAGTCCCTGGCCGGCTCTGCTGCGTCCTCCTCTCAGCTTCCTGCCCTGGCTTCTGGCACCCGGGCCGCGCGCATGCGCATTAGGGCGCGCGCACGGTCACTGACCCTTTCTTAAAGGGCCAGTGTCCACTGACAGGAAATGATGCATACAGGTACAGGGTATAAAGGGGGTTAATGTCCAAGGGAGCGGGGCCTGTTCTTCGTGTTTTCCCAAGCTAGGAGTCAGGTCTCCTTGTGTTCTGTGAGATACTTACCTCTCTGTCTTCTAGAGCCGATCCTGCATCGCCATCCGGTCCTGCTGTATCTCGAACCCCGAACGCTGCCCATCTGCCATCCTGACAGTCCGTACCATCTCGGTTCCCTGCGGTGACCCGTCATCTTGCTCCAACGGTTCCGGACCCCGCCTGACATCATCACGGCTTCCGAACCTGAGCTCCGTCACCCGGACCACCATCAGTGACCTCGTGGTCCCAGGGGCTTCTCCATTGTGTTCCAGTGCACGGACTGTCCTGCTACCTAAAGTGCTCCGGCTACCGGACTCCTTTTCCTCATCGGGGAGTTCGGCCCAGTGGATCCACCTCCTGGGTCTGCCCGTCCATCTGGCCCTAACAGTAAGAACAGGCCATGGATCCCGCCGAAGCACTAGCGGCCTTGCATGAGGAACTCCAACGCCAGCGTGAAGTCCAGACCCTCATGCTGAACTTTATGACTTCCGTGGACGCCCGCTTGAACACGCTACAAGCCTCGGTCACATCTTCAGCGCCCCGGGCCTCCACTAGTCAATCCACGGCCCCCGCTCCCGTGGCAGCCTCCTCGGATGCTTCCAGACTGCGTTTGGCCTCATCACCCCGGTACGCCGGAGATCCCAAGACCTGCAGGGGGTTTATAAACCAATGCTCCCTCCATTTCACGCAGCTGCCACATTTGTTTGCCTCCGACCAAGCCAAGGTCGCCTTCATCATGTCTCACCTAGAGGGCGAGGCACTGGCGTGGATGAACCCCTTGTGGGAGAAGGAGGACCCTATGACCAAGAACCTCCAGGACTTCCTGCAGGCCTTTCGCAGCACCTTTGACGAACCCGGACGCGCCTCCGCGTCTGCTTCATCTCTTCTCCGGTTACGTCAGGGAACTCTGACGGTGGGTCAATACGCCATCCGTTTCCGCACCTTGGCTTCAGAACTCGGGTGGAATAACGAGGCCCTAACCGCCGCCTTCTGGGAAGGACTCTCGGGTCGAATCAAAGATGAGCTGGCTGGACGTGACGTACCGTCCACCCTGGACGCCCTGATTACTCTAGCGACTCGAGTGGACATACGCTTTCAGGAGCGGTCCAAAGAGGTGTCCCGTGAGAGACGTCCGGTAAGGCATTCCTCTCCTCCACAGAAGCCCGCCATACTCCAGTCAACGGCCTCTGGTGTCTCCGTCCATGAGCCCATGCAGATCGACCGTGTGCGACAGTCTGAACAACGCCGAGCAGAGCGGCTCGCCAAGGGTCTCTGCTTCTACTGCGGAGAGGGCACACACCTGCTACGCGCCTGTCCAGAGAGGCCGGGAAACTCCAAAGCCTAGGGTTGGTAGGAGAGGCCACCCTAGGTGCTGGGACTCTCTCAGACCCAGTTACATGGACTGTGCAAGTGACAACGGGGGAGACGCGGTTTACGGCTGAGGCGTACATCGATTCTGGGGCAGCAGGCAATTTCATCCAGCAGGCCACGGTGGACAAGTACCAGGTGCCTGTTACTCCACTCGCCAAACCTCTTGTGATTGCCTCTGTGGATGGGAGACCCCTCTCTGACACCATCTCCTGGATCACCAAGCCGCTTGAACTGCGTATCGGTGCTCTGCACACCGAGAACATCGCTCTCTACGTCCTCCCACATATGTCACATCAAATCCTGCTGGGCCTTCCTTGGTTGCGGACACACGAGCCTTCAGTCAGCTGGGGCACTGGTGATATCACTCGATGGGGGTCTTCTTGCCATGAGAACTGTCTGAAGACCATACAACCTATCCGGCGACCTCCGGTTCCCGAGTCCCTACCGGGACTGCCCTCAGCCTATTGGTCCTTCGTGGACGTCTTTGATAAGAAGGAGTCCGAAGTACTTCCGCCACATCGTCCTTACGATTGTGCCATTGACCTGCTCCCGGGAACTACACCACCTCGAGGACGGATATATCCACTGTCTCCAGCCGAAACAAGGGCCATGTCTACGTACATCACAGAGAGCCTGGCTAAGGGATTCATTCGGAGATCCTCCTCTCCTGCTGGAGCAGGCTTCTTCTTCGTAAAGAAGAAAGAGGGCGACCTACGCCCATGTATAGACTACCGGGGATTGAACCTAATCACCGTAAAAAACAAGTACCCCCTGCCGCTCATTCCCGAATTGTTTGATCGGCTCAGAGGAGCTCGTGTGTTCACCAAGTTGGATCTTCGGGGTGCCTACAACCTGGTCCGTATCCGCTCAGGGGATGAATGGAAGACCGCGTTCAACACTCGCGATGGGCACTATGAATACTGCGTGATGCCCTTCGGCCTATGTAACGCACCAGCAGTCTTCCAAGAATTAGTGAATGATGTGTTCCGGGACCTTCTCTACGTCTGTGTGGTGGTATATCTGGATGACATCCTTGTCTTCTCTCCGGACCTCCAGACCCACCGAGAGAACGTGCAACTGGTTCTACAAAGACTGAGAGAGAATCGTCTGTACGCCAAGTACGAGAAGTGCGTCTTCGAACAGTCTTCTCTCCCCTTCCTGGGTTACCTCATCACCGATACCGGACTGCAGATGGATCCAAAGAAGGTCTCGTCCGTTCTCAACTGGCCTCCTCCTTCTGGACTGAAGGCAATCCAACGCTTTCTGGGATTCACCAACTATTACCGCCAGTTTATTCCTCACTTCTCGGCTTTGACTGCTCCTCTTTCCGCCTTGACCAAGAAGGGGGCTAATCCAAAGGACTGGTCACCTGCGGCCGACGCCGCGTTTGGCTCTCTAAAGCGAGCCTTTGCCTCCTCTCCTGTACTCCACCGTCCAGAGTTAAATCGCCAGTTCACCTTGGAGGTGGATGCCTCCTCCTCGGGAGCCGGAGCAGTGCTTATGCAGAAGTCCTCCTCCGGGAAGATGGTGACTTGCGGTTTCTTCTCCAAGAGCTTCTCAGCGCCTGAACGCAATTACACCATCGGTGACCGAGAGCTATTGGCAGTCAAACTGGCTCTGGAGGAATGGCGCTATCTTCTGGAAGGAGCAGTGTACCCCGTCATTATTTACACGGACCACAAAAACCTGGAATACCTGCGGACTGCTCAGCGACTGAACCCACGGCAAGCCAGGTGGTCCTTGTTCTTTGCCCGGTTCGACTTCCAGCTCCATTTCCGACCCGCGAACAAGAATGTACGCGCTGATGCCTTGTCTAGGTCTTTCATGCCCATGGAGCAGGAGGAAGAGACATCCCAACCCATCATCTGCCCTAGTAAGATCATTCCGGTGGCTCCTGTCACCCTGACCCAGATACCGCCTGGGAAGACCTATGTCTCTGAGACCGACAGGCAAAAAGTGTT
Source organism: Anomaloglossus baeobatrachus (assembly GCF_048569485.1). Taxonomy (NCBI): domain Eukaryota; kingdom Metazoa; phylum Chordata; class Amphibia; order Anura; family Aromobatidae; genus Anomaloglossus; species Anomaloglossus baeobatrachus. The sequence goes on from NC_134356.1 coordinate 594,165,787, forward strand.
CCACTGGGGCCATGCCTCGAAAACAGCCGGTCATGCAGGTCAGAAGAGAACATGGAGTGCGATTGCACGTCATTACTGGTGGCCATCTCTTCGCACGGACGTCGCCTCTTTTGTCTCTGCCTGCTCCTCCTGTGCCAGGAACAAGACTCCCAAACACCTGCCATATGGCCGTCTTCTGCCTCTGCCCATACCCTCAGTTCCCTGGCAACACATAGCGATGGACTTTATTACGGACTTGCCATTGTCCTCCGGACACACAGTCATATGGGTCGTGGTGGATCGGTTCTCTAAAATGGCTCATTTCGTTCCTATGGCTGGACTGCCCTCTGCCCAGGAACTCGCGGACGCCTATATACATCACATCTTCCGCTTGCATGGCTTTCCATCACACATAGTGTCCGACAGAGGAACTCAGTTCACCTCCCGCTTCTGGAGGGCTCTCTGTAAACATCTGGGAGTGACTCTGGACTTTTCTTCGGCCTACCATCCTCAGTCGAACGGCCAAGTGGAACGGGTCAATCAGATATTGACCTCTTTCTTACGTCACTACGTCAACGCCCATCATGACGATTGGTCCACGCTTCTTCCTTGGGCTGAATTCTCCCATAATCACCACGTCAGTGAGTCCTCCTCCAGTTCTCCCTTCCATGTCGTCTACGGACTTCAGCCGTCTGTCCCATTGCCTGTATCCTCTTCCTCGGACATCCCTGCTGCTGATGCAGTACTCCGTGACTTTACAACCATTTGGGACTCAGTTAAGGCCTCCCTTGCACGTGCATCCCTGCGGATGAAGAGACACGCGGACAAGAGACGTCTGGATCCTCCATGTTTCTCTCCGGGAGATCTCGTCTGGCTTGCTTCCAAATACATCCGACTGAAGATACCATCCTACAAGCTGGGACCTCGCTACATCGGACCGTTTAAAGTCCTCGGCAAGATCAATGAGGTCTCCTACAAGCTACAGCTCCCGGCCACGATGAGGATACCCAACTCCTTCCACGTCTCTCTGCTCAAGCCGGTTGTCCTTGGTCCCTTCTCCGCTGCTGCCAGTCCCGCTCCTCCTCCTATTGCTGAGGACGACATCTATGCGGTAAGGGATATCGTGGCCATGAAGACCGTACGAGGTCGACAGTTCTTCCTGGTGGACTGGGAAGGGTATGGTCCTGAGGATAGGTCCTGGGAGCCCAGGGAGAACGTGGGCACTCCTCTGATCCGTGCCTTCCTGTCCCGGTTGCGGGGAGGGGGGCGTGGGGGGGGATACTGTCACGCTCCCCGGGTCCTCTGCTCCGCTCCCCGGGTCCTCTGCTCCGCTCCCCGGGTCCTCTGCTCCGCTCCCCGGCTCACCTGCCACGCTCCCCGCTCTCCAGCCTCCTGTGCCCGCGCTTCCCAGGCCTCCTGGTCCCCGCTCCCGGCGCCCGTCGGCTTCCCAGTCCCTGGCCGGCTCTGCTGCGTCCTCCTCTGAGCTTCCTGCCCTGGCTTCTGGCACCCGGGCCGCGCGCATGCGCATTAGGGCGCGCGCGCGGTCACTGACCCTTTCTTAAAGGGCCAGTGTCCACTGACAGGAAATGATGCATACAGGTACAGGGTATAAAGGGGGTTAATGTCCAAGGGAGCGGGGCCTGTTCTTCGTGTTTTCCCAAGCTAGGAGTCAGGTCTCCTTGTGTTCTGTGAGATACTTACCTCTCTGTCTTCTAGAGCCGATCCTGCATCGCCATCCGGTCCTGCTGTATCTCGAACCCCGAACGCTGCCCATCTGCCATCCTGACAGTCCGTACCATCTCGGTTCCCTGCGGTGACCCGTCATCTTGCTCCAACGGTTCCGGACCCCGCCTGACATCATCACGGCTTCCGAACCTGAGCTCCGTCACCCGGACCACCATCAGTGACCTCGTGGTCCCAGGGACTTCTCCATTGTGTTCCAGTGCACGGACTGTCCTGCTACCTAAAGTGCTCCGGCTACCGGACTCCTTTTCCTCATCGGGGAGTTCGGCCCAGTGGATCCACCTCCCGGGTCTGCCCGTCCATCTGGCCCTAACAATATATATATATATATATATATATATATATATATATATATATATTAGAAGTAGTGATAGTAAATCAAGGTCATATTTTCATTTAGTTAAATGATAGTTTAATGTTATAAATTAATAATTTGATCTCTGTATATGAATAATAATATTTAAAATGTAATAATAAGAGAAAGTAACTGATTCTAAGTGTTTCATTTTTTATTAATAAATATGATAATAATTTTATTCTTTTATTTCCCTCAGAATTTATCAGTAAAGCAGATTGATGAAGTATTAACTTTTTATTTATAAATTTGTTTTTGTCCACAATCAGGTAACATATATCTTATTGTGTAAGGTTAATCGCGAAAGCATGATTAATAATAATTATTATTTTCTCAGGTACCAATTGCCAGAGAACCATTACTTTAACGTTTCTTTTATGAATATATATCTTCCTTAGAGTTATTAGAAATGAAAAAAAAGGTTTTGGAGTGAAGTAAAACTGCTTGCTGTTTTGGAATGGTGTTCTTTGCACGTGACCAGAGCATGTGACTTTTGAATTACTAAAGCTAATAATAAATGTTTGTTCTATGGTCAAATGTACAGTATGTGACTATCGAAGGTACCTATTTCTCAGGAGTATATGTAATAAATTTATTCGTATACTTCAAGAAGTTTTGAGATGCGCATAGAGAAATTGAAAATCAAAAACAGGGATTTGTGTCTGTCAGTTTCTATGTGGATATATGTTAAAGAACCATGACAGTCTTGTGTGCATAGATGTGTCTATGAATGATTGATTGTCTGAGCAGCTGCCAATGTCAAGTACTTGGATAAGAGGTCTTTGAAGCTTCCAAAAAAAAAAGGAATTTTTGTTTTAACTTCGAGGTTATAATATGTATGTATATTATTAGAATAAATAAGTTATAGTACATAAGTATAAATAATGAAGGACTTTATACCGAATATATCTTATTCTTAGACATATTTCTTTAGTATAGAGATGTTAGGATTTTTATTAAGGGTTTATTCTGAAGAGTTACATTCTAGAATAAGGTTTTGACGTTTTGATTATTAAATAGGTTTGTGTTAGTCACTTCTTTTACTGATACATAGATTGGTAATCATTTTTCTTTTCAAATATGGAAGTGATATTTATAATATGATCTTGAAGATATACAACATAAATTTTAATTTAATTTAATCTTGACATATTAATTTTTATAATATCATATTTCATGATATTGAAAGGGAAAGGTTTGGTCTCAATCACACATTTATATTTGATAAATATATGTGTTTACAGGATACTTTAATAATTAATATTTCAAGTAGAAAGGAAGAATTTGGAATAAAAAATATATTTGAAGTATATCATAATGCATTTATATACTAAGAGAAGAGTATTATTTGCAAGGTTACATGACTTAATTATTTTTATTATTATTAATTAATTTATTATTATTAATTAATTTATTATTAATTAATTTATTTATTATTATTTTTATAGGTTACTGATATGATAGGTATGGAAATCCTATAAGATACTGGTAACATTAAGGTTATGTATTATTAAAGACATAAGTGTTACATAAAAGGCCTTATTTTTATTTCAATTTTTATTTTTATTCCGATTTTCATTTTTCCTTTTATTTCTATTTTTAATATTAATTATTATTATTTAATATTCACATTTTTAATCAAAATTTTAATTCTACAATTTTTATTTTTTCTTCAAATTTTAAATATCTCAATTGAGAAAACACTTCAATATTTAGTTAAGTAATATCTAATATAAGAATATTACTTTATTAAATATAAATCATATTAAAAGGGAAAAGTTCCACTTTTTGAAAGAAAAGATACTTCCTTCATCAATATATACAATTGTTTACTTCCTAGTAATACATTATTTTTATATTAATATGTTAACACAATAAGGATGAAATATTACTTATAGTTACACATTTTCTTATATAGTAGGTTATTTAATAAATAATAGACAAATCAAATAAATTAAATTAGAGTAATAAAGATGGAAGATCGAGGTACATCTAGGTTTACCTTCCTATATTTACAAATAATATTTATATTATATTTTTAATCAATAATAATTTATAATGGGTATTATTGTGTTTTGATGGAATCATCCAGTCTTTCCTAAAAGGTTATTTGCTTTGGTTTATAATTTTACAAATGATCTAACTAAATAAGCTACATTGTTGCCTTTCATATTTATAATATGATACATGTTATAGGTACACATTATATTATTTCATATTTTATATTACATTTTGGTTACATTCAACACATTGCCACCTATGGGTTTGGAAGGGTAATACACCAATGACAAAAAAAGGTTATTACATGAGAATACTATTGTCTATACCATTGTGCAGTATTTTATCATTCTAAGTATCAATTATATGAATACTTCTACGATAATAATAATGATATGGTATTATAGCATTAGAGTTATGATACGCTGTGACATTTATTAGTGATAGTTATTGCCATATTTGGTATCTAGATTAGGGAATGAATCAGTCTTCAATCAAGATTACAGAAGAAAAAAGACTTTATAATTTTTCTAAAGTTAAAAGGGATTCTGCAAAAAGGTCCAAAAGGTAACGTCTCAAATAAGACTGTGAAACATACAATACACTTACCGCGTTTGCACCTTAGAAACACAGTGATCCTATGGTTCCAGGATGGACAATGACACATGGTCTGTGCCTTAAGACCTCACTACAGTTACTAAGAAGAGCAATGACGTGTTAAAGTTAACCCCTGTCGTGCTGACCAAGAACGTCTTAACATCTGTTCCAGGATTTGACAACAGGCAACATGGAGGATAAAGGTGACTAATGTAAATTACACTGCACAGACATCAAAGACTTATGTTATTCTTCTACACTCATGAACTGTGGTTTATCAACATTGGCTATGGACTTTGTAATAAAGAATAAAGTTTATGGACTTGATCTAACAATGAGAAACGCAATACGGGACTGTATTAAATTGGTAACAATTCATCTTTTATCAAAGGATTTATTTCTAAGAGACTGTGTTTATGCCGGATTACATCGGAGATAAGAAGACATCATCTCAGAGGACATCATATGGTGACCGGATTTGTTTTGCATTTCTTTTTAGGTCTAGCGAAGTATAATTATATTTTTATATGATTGATCAGTCACGGCCTACCATAACATGAATCCACATTATTATATTATTGAACGTACAACATGAATAATGCAAATTGATTATTATTCATCATTATTATTGATATTAATCCATTATCGCCAAATAAGGAAAGAAGATTTGTTATTTTAATGATGTATTAATTAATTTTCGGGGTTAAATTCACCCGCTTCAAGGGGGAATTGTAAAAACATTAAAATTAATACATCTAGTTATCAAATATTTTATAGTAGGACATATATGTTCACAGTGCTGACATGGAAGGATATATATATTTAGAAGCTTCTAGAGATTACACCATGTGACATGCGTCCAGCAGTAATTTCCCTATATGGTTTGAACAGTTGTCATATAACACACGATGGAGGGGGCTATTGCGGCTCCTGCACGTCGTCAGAATGCTTCCAGGCTGCAAAATGAACACATGCTGTCCAGCCTACGGTATATCACCCCTGCCTTGCCATTCAGAATCCAAGGAGAGATGGATGAAGATTTTCTATTGATCAGTATGGACTAAATGAACTCTTTTCCGTAAGCTAATGAAGTATATTATTTTTCCTTTCTGTAACTGAACCCTGGCAACCATTTTTAAATAGATAAAATACATTTATTTTTTACATTTTTGTAGTTCTTTCTTTCATGCGCTTTTACGTATTTAAGAAAAATATATTAAGAGTATATTTTTAACAGCCCCCAACATCTCCCTATCTCCTGTCCTTTTTTTCAAACTGCATTCTCTCTAAATATATTGGCACAAAAACATGACCTATTTTGGACCTGACATCACCTTACTAACTAAAATCCCACAATATTTGTCCACTATTTCATCCTTTTACTCTGCTAGATTTCCAAAACTTAACATGGACAAAACAAAATTCATTGTCTTTCCCCCTCCTCACTAAATTCCCCCCCCCAACAGACCTATCCATCAGAGTCAATGGCTGCTCACTCTTCTCAGTCATGTGTGCTCGCTGCCCTGGGGGCAACCCTTGATTCTTCTCTCTCCTTCAAGCCACATATGCAAGCCCTTTCTACCTCCTGCCGATTACAACTCAAAAAAATACCCTGGATCCATACATTCCTTAATCAAGATTCTGCAAAAACACTAGTGCATGTCCTCATCATCTCCCGCTTCGACTACTGCAACTTCCTGTTCTGTGGCCTCCTTTCTAGCACTCTTATACCCCTCAAATCTATTCTAAACTCTGCCGCTCGAATAATCCACCTCTCCCTCGCTATTCCTCGACCTCTCCTCTCTGCCAATCCCTTCACTGGCTTCCCATTGCCCAAAGACTCCAGTTCAAACCCTATCCATGATATACAAAGCCATCCACAACCTGTCTCCTCCATACATCTGTGACCTAGTCTCCCGGTACTTACCTGTACGCAACTTCCAATCCTGACAAGATCTTCTCCCTTTTATCTCTTCTTCCCACAATCGTATCCACTATTTCGCCCGTGCCTCCCTCATACTCTGGAACTCTCTGCCCCAACATATCTGACTCTCGACTACCTTGAAAAACTTCAAAAGGAACCTGAAGACCCACCTCTTCTAACAAACCTACAACCTGCAGTAACCCTCAGACCACTATATCATCGCACGACCATCTCTACCCTCATCTACTGTATCCTCACCCTGTAGACTGTGAGCCCTTGCGGGCAGGGTCCTCTCTCCTCCTGTATCTGTCTGTGCCATATATTGCTCATGATTATTGTACTTGTCCCTAATATGTGTACCCCTTTTCACTTGTAAGATGGAATTAATAGTGCTAAAATAATAAACAATAATAATAGTAATCAAATCTGATTTTTGTGCTTTTGCTGAGTTTCCTCCTTTTTTGGGGGAGGTTCGCTTGGTGCAGATTTCAAGCAACGTTTTTATGTGTCTTTTGATGCAGAAACACTGGAATTCTCCACAAAAGACGCAGTGGAAAAAAACCACAGCTCTTATACTTGGTGGCAATGTGGCCTTAATGTAATTGACATGTGGCTCTCCGCATTGTTTCTCACAGTTTTGTTGAAATAACAGAAAACTGCTTTTTTTAACTAAATAGCACAAAAAAGTACATAAATAAAATGCTAGACAACCAGTGGCATTGTTCCTTAAGGGAATGTTCACACCACTTTTTTATGGAGTCTGGCATACCCACCAAGTTTTGCATGCAGAAGATGCTTTCGCCCGTTTTTCTGATGCATCCTTTTGGGCGTTCCTGCGGTAGCTTTTTGCTGCCAGTGTTTTTTGTTAAAGCACAACTCCCAACGTTTTTTTTTTTTCCATTTCACTGCTGGAGTAGAGCTTTAAATCAAAAGTCCCCTGCACCCTCACTTATACTCACCTTCCAGCGGCTTCATCTTCTATCACCGCCACTCCAGTTGGTCTTCGGTGATTTGTGACCTGTTGGCAGCTCCAGTGTAGCACTGAGCAACCGGAGGTCAGAACTCAATCTAAGTCTATGGGAGTCTCATTTAGGCCTCATTCCCTCTCTCTTAGGGGCCCTTTGCACACTACGACATTGCAAGCCGATGCTGTGATGCCGTGCGCGATAGTCCCAGCCCCTGTCGCAGCTGCGATATCTGGTGATAGCTGCCGTAGTGAACATTATCGCTGCGGCAGCTTCACATGCACTCACCTGCCCTGCAACGTCGCTCTGGCCGGCAAACCGCTTCCTTATTAAGGGGGCGGGTCGTGCGGCGTCATAGTGACGTCACACGGCAGGTGGCCAATAGAAGGGGAGGGGCGGAGATGAGCGGGACGTAAACATCCCGCCCACCTCCTTCCTTCCGCATAGCCGGCCAGGACGCAGGTAGGAGATGTTCCTCGCTCCTGCAGCTTCACACACAGCGATGTGTGCTGCCGCAGGAACGAGGAACAACATCGTAACATCGGTCTTTCCCAATTCATGGAAATGACCGACGCTACACCGATGATACGATTACGACGCTTTTGCGCTCGTTAATCATATCATAAAGGATTTACACACTACGATGTCGACAGCGACGCCGGATGTGCGTCACTTTTGATTTGACCCCACCGACATCGCACCTACGATGTCGTAGTGTGCAAAGTGCCCCTTAGACTTGCATTAGAAGCTTGTGGAGCAACTTCTGGCCAGTCAGAAGTTAAGGATACAAGATGGCGTATGAGGACCAGAGTGACGATGAGAAAAGGTGAAGCCGCTGGAGGGTGAATATAAGAACGGGGGCAGGAGGCTTAGGTTTAAAGGACTACAACAGCACTGAAACTCTCCCCCCCACTCCCGCTGAAGTGGTGCTTTGAACTATATATAAAATAGTGAGCAACTTCTAAGCGGGAGTCGTCTGAAGAATGGTCAGGTCACTTTTGTTAATCAATTGGTGTATTTGGAAATTGGAAGTGATTAAAAGAAGCTCAGAAGACTGAATATGTGAATAGCAAGTCATTCTTACATTGCAGTTCATATGTCCATTATTTTTAAAGGGGTTAACAGTAACTTTTATTAACTTTTCCTCTGAGGCTAAGAACTTACAGGCAGGTAGTTGCTAACTACCACAATCTCTCCCGGCTCAGGCATGACTCTTCTGTTTTATTTCAACTCATGTCAACAGAGAAGCTCCTTCTCTTCCTGTCTGCTCTGTTGGCAGGAGCGTCACTACCGATGTCATCCTGATTGACAGCTGGATACCTGCAGTTAGGCAGTGAAGAGCTGGCTGTCAATCAGGATGACATCGGTGGTGAAGAGTCAGGGAGAGGTTGTTGTAGATAGTAACTACCTGCCTGTAAGTTCTTAGCCAAGTCTATCTACAATACTCTGTTTCCCCGAAAACAAAACAGTGACATATTATTTTTTGCCCGTAAAAATGCGCTAGGGTTGTTTTCATGGTAGGTTTTATTTTTGGGGAAGCAAGTTTACCCCCAAAAGAAGACAAACACTCCCCAGGAGAATCGCATCACCAGACCCCCTACATATAGAGTTGGAAAGTGAATGAGCTCCTCTCACACACAGATCTGCGTCACTGTCAGTCCCCCTGCTTTCCACAGCGGTCACTCCTCTTTGCCCCCTTGCTTGTATCTAGGCAGTTTATGTGGGGGTTGGGGGGGGACTTGTTTTTGTATTTGGACATATGTGTACATCATAATTGACAACTATAAATAAAAATGTTCAAGGACTCCATACTACATTTTAAAAGATCTATGGGGTGCATTTAGAAAAGCTGCCCTGATGTCAAATGGAGTTTTGCACAAACTTTGCCAACTGTTATGGAGGTGTTGGGCACTGTTCAGATTGCAGTTTCTGACACTCCACCGGATGGTTTTTCTGGTGTCTGGCATCAACAGAGGCAGACTCAGGTGTTGATCTGCTGTGTGCTGATTCATAGGCAGACAAGAGATAGTTAATCTCTGCTAGTCTGCTTGCTCCTTTAATCACATGTTGTCAGGAGACCTCTCAAATCTGCTCCCCTCCAATTTATCCTGGTTGAATCCTTCTACCCATGCCAGCTATAGTTTATTCTATATTGGTATGTGAGGTTTGGTGTCCAAGACTTAAGGGTGCTTTACACGTTGCTAGCAATGTCGTGCGCGATAGCACCCGCCCCCGTCGTTCATGCGACATTTGGTGATCGCTGCCGTAGCGACCATTATCGCTACGGCAGCGTCACACGCACATACCTTTTCAGCGACGTCGCTGTGACCGCCGAACAATCCCTCCTTCAAGGGGAAGGCGTCACTAAGCAGCTGGCCAATAGCAGAGGAGGGGCAGAGATGAGCGGCCGAAACATGTCGCCCATCTCCTTCCTTCCTCATTGCCGGTGAACGCAGGTAAGGAGATGTTCGTCGTTCCTGCGGAGTCACACATAGCGATGTGTACGCCGCAGGAATGACGAACAACCAGCGGCATGCACCACCAATGAGATTATGAAAAGGAGCGACGTATCAACGATCAACGATTTTTGACGTTTTTGCGATCGTTGATCGTCGCTCCTTGGTGTCACACGCTGCGATGACACTAACGGCGCCGGATGTGCGTCACTAACGACGTGACCCCGACTATATATCGTTAGCGATGTCACAGCGTGCAAACTACCCTTTACTGGTGAAAGTTGTGCTCATTGCTTAGAGCGGTTGTGGAGTTTACCCCTGTTGTTTTGTAGCTTCCTCCCTGCTCTTGTTTTTCCACTTGAACCTCTTATTGTCTTTATCTTTGTGTGTGCGCGCTGCGTGACAGAGTTTTTGTTTTACCCCTGTCTGTCTTTTTCTGTGGGTTTCATCACACTCCTGTCCTATCCCTTCCTGTGGGGAGGGTGAGGGTTAATCAACTATTATCAATATGATAAATATCTTGGAGTCGTCAGACATAAAAAAGAGGGTTTTTTAATTATAAATTTTAAAATTATAAACACGTACATCCAAGTGAAATTCACAAAGTGTTCATCTATTTAACAGACCTTAGGTAGTGTTAGTAGACATAGAAACAAAAAAATCCATCTATCTTCCTCTTCCTGTTATCTCCTACCTAGTAGCTCCTGCCTACCAGCGGAGATGACCCTGATATTATTTTCACCTCCTCGCTCCACGGTGGCTTTCCCTATTCTTACCCTTTAATGACCCTATATATCTAAAGTACACAAATAGGGTGGTCCAAATGAACCAAAGTGTAAAATGTATACCTATCCACCCCTACAGAAAGTGAATAAATATATCAGATGACCAATAACGGTCCTTATGGATGACACGGTATCAAATGTTATTCACTTCCCATATAGCCCATCTGTGGAAACCTAAGCATGGTCCTTCGGGGGCTCTGTTATGAATCCTCCCAGAGCCCGACTGCACCTGCATATTGCCGTTCATCTTGGCAAACGGGTGTTTTCCTCTGGGAGGATTCATAACAGAGCCCCCGAGGGACCATATTTGCATATTTATGGATATTGGATATTAATATAATTGGGCTCCACTGAAAAATACTTGGAAGCCTCCTGAGGAACCCGACCATCCCAGGGGGAAACGCGTCAAGGCGGCTATAGTTGAGACAAGACAGTCTTTTCAGAAGGACAAACCATAATAAGAGACAACAGCATTCCTGTCATCAAGGGATGCGGTTTGTCTATTGGAGTGATTTCCCTGGATGCCTTTCTGTATTTCTGTCTCTATGGAATATTTGGTGGACTAAGATATAGGCTGAACTCAATCGAGCGTATGGCATCCGATGCACAGCATCTGGTGAGACATTCACTTTAATGGGTGTGAGGGATACAGCTCTAGCAGACAATCGCAGCATGCTGCCGCTTTTCTCGCATCCAGAGTCTGGATGCGAGAAAAGCTGACTAACTGCTCACCCTCATTGACTAACATAGGTCCGAGTGCAATGCGAGATTTTCTCGCATTGCACTAGTCCAATTTTCACGCTCGTGTGAGCGTACCCATAGACTCACTTCTGGATGAACTTTCGGCCTCTTGTTACCGGAACTTGAAATCCGTCTGTTAGCACCTAGATATATTTTTTGAGGCATTATATATCTCTAAGGACAACTGAGTCATTAATATAATACCCTATTAGTAGTCAATATATCTATAATTTAACTTAGTGATGTTTAGGTTTCCACAGACGGGCTATATGGGAGGTGAATAACATTTGATACCCATATTGGTCATCTGATATTTTTATTCACTTTCTGTAGGGGTGGATAGGTATACACCCCCCCTCCCCAACTGCCTCCCCCCTCTTTTCACCTTTTGCATTTAGGGGTACTTCTCACATAGCGAGATCGCTAGCCAGGGTAAATATCGGGTAACTAAACAAAGCACTATATTTACCCTGGTTACCAAGCGCAGCATCGTTACACGAGTCGCTGGTGACTGGTCGTTGGTGAGATCTGCCTGATTGACAGCTCACCAGTGACCAAGTAGCGACGCACCAACGATCCCTGCCAGGTCGTATCGCTGGTGGGATCGTTGGTGTGTCTCTACGTGTGACGGGACCCTTACACTTTGGTTCAATTTGACCACCTTATTTGTGTACTGTAGATAGATAGGGTAAGAATAGGGAAAGCCACCATGGAGCGAGGAGGTGAAAATAACATCAGGGTCATCTCCGCTGGTAGATAGCGCAGTGGATTTTTTTTGTTTCTATGACTATTAACACTATCTAAGGTCTGTTAAATAGATATCTTTTATGAGAACTTTGTGAATTTCACTTGGATGTATGTGTTTACAATTTTAACGTTTATAATTAAAAGTTATATATTATATTTGGAGTAAAAAAACCCTCTTTTTTATGAGGGTGAGCGTTAATCAGATCACGACTGGTCAGGAGCAGGGCCAGGAAGGAGTCTCAGGCCTATCCACTATCAGGAGTATCCCTGAGGTTAGGGATAGCATAGGGCTCCCTAGCTTGAAGGACAGATTAGGAGCCCTGGTTCCCCACTCTCAAAGGGTACTTTCACACTTGCATTGTTTTCCTTCCGTTGCAATCCGCCCTTTTGGAAAACAGCGGAATCCGTTAACGGATTCCGCTGTTTCCCATAGACTTCTATGGTTGACGGATTGTACCAAAAGGACCTGCGTTGCTTCCGCTGGGCGACGCTCCGTTGCTTCCGCCCAGCGGGAGGAACGCAGCATGTAACGTTGTTTTGAGCAGCGGAATCCTCTGGATTTCACTGCGCATGCCCTTTTTTTTTTTTTTTTTAAATCACAAACTTTATTTTGGCTTGCGGTGGCCGAACGTTCAGCTGAGCGCCCGCACGCCGGCAAGTGACAGCGCTCAGGTGAGTGCCCGCCCGCCGGCATGCCCGGGCACCGGCAAGTGACAGCGCTCAGCTGATCACCCGGCGGCCGGCTGCAGGGAGCGATCAGCTGATCACCCGGCGGCCGGCTGCAGGGAGCGATCAGCTGATCGTTCACAATAGTCTGCCGCCGGTAAAACTGTATAAAAAACAAAACGGATTCCGTTGTTTTGCAGCATCCGTTGTGCCACTATATGCAACACATCCGTTGCATCCGTCACACAATGCAATGCAACGGATACCGTTCAACGCAAGTGTGAAACTAGCCTAAGGCTCCTTTCACATTGCGTTTTTCTCTACGTCCACAGGTCCCGTCGGGGCATCTGTCCGGACCGCCCCTCCCCCACTCTGCAAAGTGTGCTCCGGATGCATGCGCCCGACAGGGCCATTCACTATTATGGAGCGCACTGCATTAGCGTGTGCTCTGTTTTGTGCCATTTTGTGCACATGTACGTTTCTGCAGACAGACACCCGAACGTAGGTGGTCTACGTTCGGGTGTCCGTCTGCAGAAACGTATATGTGCACAAAATGGCACAAAACAGAGCACACGCTAACGCAGTGTGCTCCATAACAGTGAATGGCCCTGTCGGGCGCATGCGTCCGGAGCACGCTTTGCAGAGTGGGGGGGGGGGGGCGGTCCGGACGGATGCCCCGACGGGACCTGTGGACGTAGAGAAAAACGCAATGTGAAAGGAGCCTTAATAGTCATCGTGACACAGATTGCGTTAAAGAACATCATGTAATTGTCTGTTTAGAAGGGCCCCATGTTGCATGTGCCCAGAATGACCAGAATTGTAATTGATAACAATGATCTTTAATGACCCATGAACGTTCGTTTTGCCCTTCCCTTATTCCTAGAGCCATTCATTTTTTATTTTTCTGTTGACAGAACCATAAGAAGTCCTGTTTTTTTTCTGTTGGGCATGTTGTAGTTTTTAATGACACAATTCATTTTACTATTAAATATATTGGAATATGGGAAAAATCCAAGTGAGGTGAAATCGCGCAAAAAAATGTATTTCTTCAGTTGTATTTTTTTATGGCATTCATTGCATTATAAAAATGACCTGTGAAGATGATTCTCCGGGTCAGTATAATTACTAAGATAGCAAACTTATATAATTTCCTTTATTAAAGGGGTGAAAAGAAAACAAAAATCGCAAATCTAATATATAAAGCTCAGTGTATGTATGTGTGTATGTATGTATGTGTCACGCTCCCCGGGTCCCCTGCTCCGCTCCCCGGCTCACCTGCCACGCTCCCCACTCTCCAGCCGCCATGTCTTGCAATCCCCAGGCCTCCTGGTCCCCGCTCCCGGCGCCCGTCGGTTTCCCAGCCCCAGCCCGGCTCTGCTGCTTCCTCCTCTCAGCTTCCTGCTCTGGCTTCTGGCACCCGGGCCGCGCGCATGCGCATTAGGGCGCGCGCGCGGTCATTGACCCTTTCTTAAAGGGCCAGCGTCCACTGACAGGAAATGAAGCACACAGGTACAGGGTATAAAGGGGTTTAGTGTCCAAGTGGGCGGGGCCTGTTCTTCGTGTTTCCCAAGCTAGGAGTCAGGTCTCCTTGTGTTCCTGTGAGATACTCACCTCTCTCTCTTCTAGAGCCGATCTTGTCTTGCCATCCGGTCCTGCCGAATCCCGAACACCGAACGCTGTCTATCTGCCATCCTGACCGTTCGTACCATCTCTGATCCCTGCGGTGACCCGTCATCTCGCTCCAACGGTTCCGGACTCCGCCTGACATCATCTCGGCTTCCGAACCTGAGCTCCGTCACCCGGACTACCATCAGTGACTCCGTGGTCCCAGGGACTTCACCATTATACTCGTGTGCTCGGACTGTCCTGTTATCTGTAGTGCTCCAGCTACCGGACCCCTTACCATCATCAAGGAGTTCGGCCCAGTGGATCCACCTCCTGGGTCTGCCCGTCCACCTGGCTCTAACAGTATGTATGTATGTATGTATGTATGTATGTGTGTGTGAGTGTGTTTGTGTGTGTGTTTGTGTGTATGTCCGCTAAAGGAATCCGCACCGTCACATTTATAATCACGAAATTTTGCACAGACGCCTCATGTGACCCAGGGAACGTCATAGACTATGTTTTGACAGAAAATTTAACCCCGTGCTTTACAGTTACTCTCCAAAAAACATGCCTACATTAAAGTAAATGGAGCCTGGAACTACTGGTTTTAATAGCAGCTGTGATTGGTTGCTATAGGAACAAAAGACATTGTTAGTCTAAGAAGCTTATGTGTGAGGTAATATGATATCAGTGGAGAGACGGATAGAGAGAGACAGAGAGAGACAGACAGAGAGAGACAGACAGAGACAGAGAGATAGAGACAGACAGATGGTGAAAGAGACAGACAGAGACAGACGGTGAAAGAGACAGACAGAGACAGACAGATATAGATGGTGAAAGAGACAGACAGACAGAGACAGATGGTGAAAGAAACAGACAGACAGACGGGGAAAGAGACAGATGGGGAAAGAGACAGATGGGGAAAGAGACGGACAGGGAAAGAGACAGATGGGTAAAGAGACAGACAGACAGGGACAGAGACAGGAAGACAGGGAAAGAGGAGACAGCCAGAGAGACAGACAAAGATAGATGGGGAAAGAGACAGACCTTGATAGAGACAGACGAGGAAAAAGACAGAGAAATAGAGACAGACAAGGAAAGAGACAGGCAGACAGGGAAAGAGACAGACAGGAAAAAACAGACAAAGAGATAAAAAAAAGACAGCAAGGAAAAGAGACGGGGAGACAGACGGGGAAAGAGACAGACCTGGAAAGAGACAGACCTGGAAAGAAACAGACGGGGAAAGAGACAGACCTGGAAAGAGACAGACGGGGAAAGAGACAGACAGAGAAACAGACAAAAACAGACGGGGAAAGAGACAGACGGGGAAAAAAGACAGCTGGTGAAAAGAGACAGACGGGAAAAGAGACAAAGGAGGAAAAGAGACAGAGGGGGGAAAGAGGCAGACTGGGAAAAGAAACAGACTTGGAAAAGAAACAGACTTGGAAAAGAGACCCTAGAGGGGGAAAGAGATAGAGACGGGGAAAGAGACAGAGAGGGGGACAGAGACAGAGGGGGTAAAAGAGACAGAGAGGGGGAAAAGAGACAGAGGGGGAAAAGAGACAGAGGGGAAAAGAGACAGAGGGGAAAAGAGACAGACACAGAGGTAGAAAGACAGACAGAGAGACTGATACAGAGACAGACAGACATGGATAGAGACTGACACACAAACAGACAGGGAAAGAGCCACACACACAGACAGAGACAGACACACAGCCAGAAAGATATAGACAGACAGACAGACTGGGAGAGAGACAAAGAGACAGTTACTATCCCGGGCAATGCCGGGTACTACAGCTAGTTCTTTATAAAATAAAAAATAAATTGTGTCCCATAATATTATATTCTTTCTGGAGCTGTGTGAGGGGTTGTTTTTTGTGTGACGGGCTGACATTTTTATAGATACAACATTTTTATCGGTTCTTATTATACAATTTCGGGGGAAGTGTTGCAAACGAAAAGCATCAGTTCTGGTGTTTCCATTTTTTTTTCTATGTTGGCTTTTAACGTATGGTTTCGAAAGTTTTATATTTTGATAGATTGGACTTTTTTTGGACATGGTTATACCAAATATGTTTATTTTCGTTTTTTTTCCAATGGGAAAAAGGAAATGATTTGAATTTTTATATTTTGGATTTTTTTTATATTTATTTATTTTTGTTCAAATCAAAGTTTATTAGAATAGAAGAAGATAGTCCAACAATTGCGCAGCGCGCAGGCTGAGGGTATATATCCCAAGCTAGCTGCTAAAAACATCACAGTACAATTCGTATGTGTGTGAAATAGGAAGAACAAGTTGAAAAATATAGAGATAAAGAAGAGGAGGTGGAAGAAGAATTTAGAGACAGTAAAGACAACAGAAATGTGGGAAAGTAAGGTGAAAGGGGAAGGGTACAAAGGGTTCCCACCCGAATGGATGCGCCCTCCTACATCAAAACCACATTTTCAAGGCTAACCTTCCATGTACAGAAATAAGAGAATGGAAAATTACCTACATACCTGCCTCCCGTGAATCCATAGACCCATATCCGGTGAGTCCCTGAACATGATCCATGGGGCCCACGTAGCATCATCTTTGTCCTTGTTGCCGAGTGTCTGACCTGTCAAGGTCTCCATCCTGAAGATCTCATTGCACTCTGCTATGAATTCATCCCGTGATGGGATTCTAGTTTGCTTCCAATATCTTGGAATTCGGTTTCTGGCAGCTGTTAAAAAATGTTTTAATAAACCTTTCCTAAACCCTGAAGCAGAAACATTCCCGAGGGACAGGAGAGTTAGCTAAAGGGGGCTTTACACGCTGCGACATCGCTAATGCGGAGTCGTTGGGGTCATGGAATTTGTGACGCACATCCGGCCGCATTAGCGATGTTGCTGCGTGTGACACCGATGAGCGATTTTGCATCGTTGCAAAAACGTGCAAAATCGCTCATCGGTGACATGGGGGTCCATTCTCGATTATCGTTACTGCAGCAGTAACGATGTAGTTCGTCGCTCCTGCGGCAGCACACATCGCTATGTATGACGCCGCAGGAACGAGGAACCTCTCCTTACCTGCCTCCCGGCCGCTATGAGGAAGGAAGGAGGTGGGCAGGATGTTCCGGCCACTCATCTCCGCCCCTCCGCTTCTATTGGGCGGCCGCTCAGTGACGTCGCTGTGACGCCCACGGACCGCCCCCTTAGAAAGGAGGCGGTTCGCCGTTCACAGCGACGTCGCCGGGCAGGTAAGTATGTGTGACAGGTCTGCGCGATGTTGTGCGGCACGGGCAGCGATTTGCCCGTGTCGAACAACAGATGGGGGCGGGTACCCACGCTAGCGATATCGGGACCGATATCGCAGCGTGTAAAGTAGCCTTAACTCTTTTGTGGGCTGGATCTGCCTCAAGGATAGTTTATTGAGTAACTGGAAAATGCTCTCCCAGAATGATCTCACTGGGGGACATGACCACCAGAGATGAGTGAGGGTTCCCCTCTCCTTTTGGCATCTCCAGCACACATCAGAGGCTGATGGAAAGGCAGCATGGATACTCACAGGACACCTATACCACCTAGATAGGATCTTGTAGCACCTCTCCTGTGATATCACGTTCAGCGAAGTTTTACCAATAAAGAGAAGCATTTTGGTCCGCTCCTCAGCCGAGAATGACCTCCCCTACTCTCGCTCCCATTTCCCAGAGTACCCAGGCAAGCCGCCCCTCGCACCTCTGCATCTGAGAAACAAGTCATACAAGATCGAAACGGTATCGCCTGGAGGATCCTTCTCTATATTTATTTATTTTTATTCTATTTTTTTGGACCACTTAGGGGACTTCAATTTGTGATTATTCAATCATTTGCACTATATACTGCATGGCTGAGGACTCAGGAGGTCCAATATTATTATTATTTATTATTATAGCACCGATTATTCCATGGCGCTTTACATGTGAAATGGGCTGTAAATAATAGGAACAAGTACAATAATCATGAACAATACAAGGCACAGACTGGTACAGGAGGGGAGGACCCTGCCCGCGAGGGCTCACAGTCTACAAGGGATAGGTGAGGATACAGTAGGTGAGGGTAGAGATGGTCGTGCGATGCTATAGTGGACTGAGGGCTACTGCAAGTTGTAGGCTTGTCCTTCCATGTATGAACCTATAGAGAACCAACCACCAGGATTTTGTGATATGAACTAAAGGCAGTTCCATACAGGCACTCAGATGCTGAATCCAAGCATACCTGTTGTAGAAGGATGTGATGTTTGGTTGAGTAAATACCTTTAATCAAAATTGCAGAGATACACTGGAGTTTGATTGACAGGTGCAATATGGGTGGGCCTTTGTGGGGTTTATTCCTCCTCCTTTGGTGTCCTCTGGCATGCCTCCTGTTCTTTATTTGAATATTGTGTCGCCCTGCTACAGCTGTTGTTGGCAGCACGTGCGCATTTCCACAGTACTCAGGTCATCATTAAAATGACGCTAGACATACCGCAATCTCCGGCGCCATTTTATTTAACACACTGCAGATGTAAAAAAAAAATAAATATGCGCATGTGCCAATGCTTCTCAGAGTCTTCCCTGAAGTGTGTTAAAAAAATTGGCTCCAGAGATCGTGGTATGCGCATGCGCGGAGTCCGAACCCATTTTAATGAAGACCTGAATACTATGGCAATGCCCAACAGCAATGGTGGTGCGGCGCGATATTCAAATACAGAAAAGGGGGCAAGCCAGGAGGACGCTGAAGGAGGAGAAATAAACACAAGAATCCATCCCACAAAGACCCGCCCCTGTTGCACACAACAAAGTGCAGCAAATTTCTGTAACTTTGGTTAAAGATATTTAATCAACCAACCATTGGATCTTTCTATAACAGGTATGCCTGGATTAAGCATCTTACTGCCTGTATGACAATGCCTTTACCTCTTATAGCAAAATACTGCTGGTTGGTCCTCTTTAAGTGTATGGATTAGGAAATTTAGAGTGATTAGCGCAGGAGGAAATGTAAAGTGCTGTCTGCCTCAGCTATTCTGGTGGTCCCTGTCTACTCTAGAAAACTCAGACTGTCAGCACCTGTGTCCGTTTCTGCCCTGGGGCTCAGCTGCCACAGTCAGTCACTGCCCTGGGAGTGGCACCTGGTGTCTGTCTAGCGGTGGCACTTAGTCAACCCCTCCCACTAAAGGATGAGCCTGGGTTCCGCCTGTGGTCCAGTGTGTCTACTTCAGTTCACCGATTTACCATCTCCAGCGGCAAGTATTACACTTACCTGTCTCCAGCGCTGCTGTTTCCTGCACTGCTGTTACTTCTGGGTTCCCGCTGAGTGCCGTGAATATGCAATGAGCATAATGAGTGGGCCCGGAAGCAACAGCAGAGGCAGAAACAGCAGCGCTGGAGACAGGTAAGGATAACAATTCTTTATTAGTGATGAGCGAGCATGCTTGTAACTACTCGGTACTCGCACGAGTATCGCTGTACTCGGGCTGCTCGGCGGGGACCGAGTAATCTCGCGATACTCGTGCTGTACACGTGGTCTTCATTTCTGCATGTTGGCGCTCTTTTGAGAGCCAGCCCTCATGCAGGGATTGGCTGGCAGACCACTGCAATGCCACAGCCCTGTTAGTTGTGGAATTGCAGTGATTGGCCGGCCTGCACAGCGTGACCGAGCCTTTATATCGGCCGGCGCGCTGTGCTCTGCTCACAGCTATCCAGACAGTCAGTGCAGGGAGAGTGTCGCTGATTCAGGGAAAGCTTTGCGGCCCTTTATAGTTAGTTCCGGAGCAGGGCTGCAAACAGTGTGACCAGAAGTCCTTCTCAGGACTATTCTAGTTGTATACAGGCAGGCAGGGTATAGCCAGGTCGGAGTACAGTAGCAGAGTCCTTCTCAGGACTATTGTTGCTATATACAGGCAGGGTATAGCCAGGTCGGAATACAAGCTATTGACCAGAAGAGTCCTTGTCAGGACTATTGTAGCAGTATACAGGCAGGCAGGCAGGCAGGGTAGTGGTGACCGTATACCAGCCTTCATCATATCTGGGGCTGGTGTACACAGTGTAAAACAGTCCAGATAGTGTCAGACTTCTCAGTAATTGTCGCTCCTAAAAACCAGTTAGGTTCTTATTGCGTCCGTGCTTGCATTTAAAAACAGCACGTGTGTGGCAGTCGGTGGCAGCGCACAGGTGCACGTTTTGCACAAACTATTATATAACGCACAAGTCTAGTGTATAATACACGTCAGTCAGCAGTGTCTGATAGTGTCAGACTTCTCAGTAATTGTCGCTCCTAAAAACCAGTTAGGTTCTTATTGCGTCCGTGCTTGCATTTAAAAACAGCACGTGTGTGGCAGTCGGTGGCAGCGTACAGGTGCGCGTTTTGCACAAACTATTATATAACACACAAGTCTAGTGTATAATACACGTCAGTCAGCAGTGTCTGATAGTGTCAGACTTCTCAGTAATTGTCGCTCCTAAAAACCAGTTAGGTTCTTATTGCGTCCGTGCTTGCATTTAAAAACAGCACGTGTGTGGCAGTCGGTGGCAGCGTACAGGTGCGCGTTTTGCACAAACTATTATATAACGCACAAGTCTAGTGTATAATACACGTCAGTCAGCAGTGTCTGATAGTGTCAGACTTCTCAGTAATTGTCGCTCCTAAAAACCAGTTAGGTTCTTATTGAGGCCGTGCTTGCATTTAAAAACAGCACGTGTGTGGCAGTCGGTGGCAGGGTACAGGTGCGCGTTTTGCACAAACTATTATATAACGCACAAGTCTAGTGTATAATACACGTCAGTCAGCAGTGTCTGATAGTGTCAGACTTCTCAGTAATTGTCGCTCCTAAAAACCAGTTAGGTTCTTATTGCGTCCGTGCTTGCATTTAAAAACAGCATGTGTGTGGCAGTCGGTGGCAGCGTCAGGCTCCATATTGTCCCTGGATAGAGACGTGCATGATGGCCTGTAAACATGAAGTGCCCATTGTAAGGAAGTGGGTCTATTGTAGTATAGCCCTTAGGCAGGGCAGCCAAAAATTGGGAGGCTCCACATTGTCCCTGGATAGAGACGTGCATGATGGCCTGTAAACATGAAGTGCCCATTGTAAGGAAGTGGGTCTATTGTAGTATAGCCCTTAGGCAGGGCAGCCAAAAATTGGGAGGCTCCACATTGTCCCTGGATAGAGATGTGCATGAGGGCCTCAAAACATTGTTCCCATTGCAAAGGAGCGGGTCTCCTGTCGTTGTAATGCCCATTCAGAAAGAATGGGCGAAAAAATTTACCACTGGGGGTATACCTGAAACAACGGCTTAACTATTGTAACGGTCACCATGATGGCGCATGAGGAGAAGGAGGAGCAGTCCAGCGATTAGCCAAAGTCCAGAAGTGTGTTACCATGGGTGAGTGGAGGTACATGGCAAATTCCCGTTACAAACTTTAAATTCCCCTGTAATTTGCTGTTGGTGTGTGTGGTGAAGTCTGGCCAAATCCAACCCTTGTTCATCTTGATCAGAGTCAGCCTGTCAGCATTTACAGTTGACAGGCGGGTGCGTTTATCTGTAATGATTCCACCTGCGGCACTAAAAACACGCTCTGACAAAACGCTAGCGGCAGGGCAGGCCCGGACTTCCAAGGCGTAGAGAGCCAATTCATGCCACGTGTCCAGCTTGGATACACATTAATTGTAAGGCACAGAGGAATGTCGGAGTACTGTTGTTTGATCTGCAAGGTACTCCTTGAGCATCTGGGCAAACTTAGGATTTCTTGTGGCACTACCCCTCACCTCAGGGGCTGTGGTATGTGAGGGGCTGAGAAAACTGTCCCACATCTTAAAGACTGTTCCCCTACCTCTGGCGGATTGGACTTGTGCCCCTCTCGGCTGTACGCCTTGGTTGTCCACTGATTCCTGACCTATGCCGCTAGCGTTTTGTGAGGGGAATGCTTTGCCTACTTCCGTGACTATGGCCTTCTGGAACTGCTGCATTTTGCCTGACCTCTCCGCCTCGGGAATAAGAGACATAAAGTTCTCCTTTTAGCGTGGGTCTAACAGTGTTACCAACCAGTAATGATTGTCGGCCAAGATGTTCTTAACGCGAGGGTCACGAGACAGGCAGCTTACCATAAAGTCAGCCATGTGTGCCAGACTCTTAACAGCCATCACTTCAGTATCCTGACCAACACGATGACTGAACATGCTGTCCTCCTCCTCCTCCTCCTCATCATCTACCCTGTCCTCTGGCCAGCCACGCTGAACCGAGGATATGACTGCATGTCATATCCTCAATTTGGCCAGAGAGTTGCTCCATGTCTTCATCCTCCTCCTCGTCATAGTCCTCCACTGCACGTTGTGATGAGACGAGGCTGGGCTGTGTGTTATCATCACCCACACCCACTACTGTTTCTTGCTCAAACTCATCGCGCTCCGCCTGCAATGCATCATGGTTGTTTTTTGAGCAGAGACCATTTTAGAAGGCAGAGAAGCGGTATGGTGACGCTAATAATGTCGTCATCGCCGCTCACCATCTTGGTGGAGTCCTCAAAGTTTTGGCGGATGGTGCATAGGTCGGACATCCATTTCCACTCCTCAGGTGTTATGTGTGGAGTTTGACCCATTTCCCGACGGCTTAGGTGATGCAGGTACTCAACAACTGCCCTCTTCTGCTCACATATCCTGACCAACTTGTGCAGAGTTGAATTCCAACGCGTGGGGACATCACACACCAGTCTGTGTGCCGGAAGATGCAAACGGCGTCTTAAGCCGGCAAGGCCGGCTGAAGCAGTAGGTGACTTTCGAAAATGTGCAGACAGGCGGCGAACTTTTACCAGCAGATCAGACAGCTCTGAGTATGACTTTAGAAACCGCTGAACCACGAGGTTGAGCACATGGGCCACGCATGGAACATGTGTCAGCTGGCCTCGCCTCAAAGCCGCCACCAGGTTCCGGCCATTGTCACACACGACCTTTCCTGGCTTTAGGTTCAGAGTTGTGAGCCAGTGATCTGCCTGCTGTTTCAGAGCTGTCCACACCTCTTCTGCATTGTGGGGTTTGTCACCTATGCAGATTAGCTTCAGCACTGCCTGTTGCCGCTTCGCCGAGGCAGTGCTGCAGTGCTTCTGTGTCACCCTGGACAAGCCAGGGGCCACAGAGCACAACACTTAAACACCCCACACTCCCTGCAGGCATATCATAGTCAAAACACAAAATCCTTGTTGCCTTCCCCAGGGGCTGTTGTCCACACCAGGGTGTGGAGCCAGGCGGTTGGTCTCCACCCACCGAGGAGGAGGGAAAACACAGGCAGTGAGAGTTAAGCTAAGGAAGTGGAAGGAGGAAAGTAGTAGAGAGGAGAAAAGTGACAGCAAAGAGCCTGAAGTTGGTCCGGGTGTGTGGCCCGGACAGGACAGCAAGGTTGGCAGGATGTGGTGACCGTCTGCAGTGGAGGCCGATTGGAGTCTGCCGTAAGGACCGTGGACGAGTGGTGACCCGGCCGTACCGGACCGGTATACAAAGAGAAGCCAGCACCATTGGCAGAGGACTTTCGGATCCCGGCAAGGCTTGGTGTCGCCGTGAATTTGCCAAATCCGTTAGTGAAGGGAACCTCAGGGTTTCCAAACAGCCAAGTCCAGATAGAAGGCAACCGTACAACCGTGAAGGGGAGACACCGCCACCGCCAAGGGCAACCGTCTCCCAGGGCCAGCGCCTGTGGGCAAAAGGGGCTCCTCCGGCCCATATCCAGGTCGGGGAGCGGGTTACCGTTGGGAAACCATCACTACCAACACTTAACTTAGGTGCAGGGAGAGACAGTCATCACTAACCTGCAGGGAGGAACAACCGCAGCCGTCCGAGTGACCCGTCCATCCAGCCACTTGTTTTACCGTGAACTCTGTCATCATCATTGGGCTGAGTGAGTACCTCCGTGCCGTGCGGCACAGCGCTGCCCCTGCGACCCTGCACCTCATCAGGCCCCGCAACCCGCCTGTCATCCATCTCTACCCCATCACCAGGCCCCGGGACAACCAACCCCCCTACCCACGGAGGGGAGAAATAACAACAAAGCTGCTCCCTGTCACAGGCTCCCGGGATCCCCGTCCAGAGCAGCGGTGGTGTCCACACAATCACCACAACCGTGGGTGGCGTCACGGACAATATCTCCAAAACCCAAACCACCCCTTTTCACTCACGGGCGAGTAGCGCCGCTCGAGTCCCCGGGATCCGGCCATCGCTCGAGCCAACGAGCAGCAGCAGCCGTAGAGCAGCGTCAGCCGGACCCGAGCAGTGGGAGAGCGCACCGTCCCCTCCTCCGCCCGCGACACTTCCAGCTTGGGACTGGTGTGGAGGGTAAAGTGGATGAGGATGCGCAGGAGGAGGAGGAGGCTGAGGAGCATGACATTCCGGAGCTGTAGAGTGTGTGTGAAACCCTGACTGAGGTAGGGCCTGCAAAACTTGGTGTGTGAAGGACGTGTTCCGTCCCTCGCTCAGACTGGGTCCCAGCTTGCACAATATTAACCCAGTGTGACGTCAACGAGATGTAGCGGCCTTGCCCACATGCACTTGTCCACGTGTCTGTGGTTAGGTGGACTTTGGCTGAAACAGCGTTGTTCAGGGCACGTGTGATGTTTTGTGACACGTGGTTATGCAATGCGGGGACGGCACACCGGGAGAAATAGTGGCGGCTGTGGACCGAGTAACGTGGGACAGCTGCCACCATCAGGTCGCGGAATGCTTCTGTCTCAACCAGCCTAAAAGGCAACATTTCCAGCGCAAGCAGTCGCGAAATGTTAGCATTTAGAACTGTGGCATGTGGGGTGTTGGCAGTGTATTTGCGCCTGCGTTCAAAGGTTTGCTGAATGGATAACTGAACGCTGCGCTGGGACAAGGACGTGCTTGATGATGGTGTTCTTTCTGCGTAGGCAACTGCAGGTGCAGGAGTGGAGGAGGCTTGTTCTCAGGCAGCATGGACAGGGGATTGGCTCGCATGCACAACCAGCGAAGACGTAGCAGTGACATCAGCAAGCACTGCTCCTCGACTCTGTTGTACTTCCCACAAAGTCGGGTGCTTGGCTGACATGTGCCTGATCATGCTGGTGGTGGTCAGGCTGCTAGTTTTGGTACCCCTGCTGATGCTGGCATGGCAGGTGTTGCAAATGGCCTTTTTAGAATCATCTGGAGCCAACTTAAAAAACTGCCAGTGTCAGAGTTCCGGGTTTTCCAGTTTTCTTTTGAAAGAGCTTGCCCTTTGTTAACATGGAGTTTTCTGTTCTGTTGCCCTACTTCCTGTCCATCTGTTTAAAAGCCGCCCCTAAAGCTTAGTCCAGTGCCTGAGTATACTGCTTCCTGTGTGCTCCTGCCCTGCTGCTTTTGGTTCCTGATTGTTATTCGGATCCTCTTGGAAAACAACCGACACCGACTCTGGACTTCATCTGGTATCATCTAGCTGTGCCCGGACTCCGTTTGCCGTCTTTGGTCGGCACTTCTGCCCGGTTCCTTCCGTTTAATACCACTCTGGACTCACATCACGTACGGACATTTTTGGACTTACCTATTGCCCTTTTGTGTCCCGGCTGCTGCGCATTTAGGGCTTCTGGGGTGATTGCCAGACAGTCCCTGTATAGGGGTTCGCTCTTGGTGGTCTCCCTGGGGGAGTCCGGTGCGCGGTCCCGGGAATTCCCTTTCGCTCCGTCCCTGGAAGGTATTTCCTATATTTATGTTCTACTGTGTTTTTGTTCCGTTTATGTACATATTTGCTGGTTGCATATTATAAACGTCTTGCACCAAGAACTCGTCTCTGGTTGTCATTGCTCTAACGCAATCGAAATCCTCAATACATACAATAGTATTACAGCCAGACTCGGGAAGACCTAACATTTGTACAGGCACCTTGTGTCGTGTTGTTCCGGGGAACAGTTGCCTGACGTCTGCCTGGGGCCACCACTCTGCTTCTTACTGCCTGTTGGGATGCTACGCCTCCCTCCCCCTGTGCACTGCTGTCCTCGCTCTGCATATCCTCCTGCCAGGTTGGGTCAGTTACTGGATCATCCACCACGTCGTCTTCCTCTTCCGCACCCTGCTCCTCCTCCTGACTTCCTGACAATTGTGTCTCATCATCGTCCACCCCTTGTTGAGACACGTTGCCAACTTCGTGAGAACGTGGCTGCTCAAATATTTGGGCATCTGTACATACAATCTCGTCATGGCCCACTTCAACAGGAGCTGGCGAGAGGCCAGAATTTGTGAATGGAAACGTGAACGAACAGCTCTTCCGAGTGTCCAAGTGTGGGATCAGTAATGTCCGTGGACGTGTACTCGGCCTGGTGGTAGGAAGGAGGATCAGGTTCTGAAATGTGCGGTGCAGTATCACGGCTACTGACACTTGACCGTGTGGAAGACAGAGTGTTTGTGGTGGTGCCAATCTGACTGGAAGCATTATCCGCTATCCAACTAACAACCTGTTGACACTGGTCTTGGTTCAAGAGCGGTGTACTGCTGCGGTCCCCAAGAATTTGGGACAGGACGTGCGAGCGACTAGATGTGGCCCTTTGTTGTGGCGAAATTAGAGCTTGCACACAACCTCGGTCTCTGCCTGCACCACCATCACGTCCACTTCCTTGTTCGTTGACAACGCCCTTGCGCATTTTGCAATGCTGTGCTGATGTGTATTCACTAGACTTGTGCGTTATATCCAAGTTTTTGCAAAACTCACACAAATGCAGCGGAAAGCTGCCACCAACAGGCACACACGTGCGGTTTTTAAATGCAAGCACAGAGGCACTAAGAACCTAACAGGTCTCTATCCAGGGACAACGTGGAGCCTCCCAATTTTTGGCTGCCCTGCCTAAGGGCTATACTACAATAGACCCACTTCCTTCCAATGGGCACTTCAGGTTTACAGGCCATCATGCACGTCTCTATCCAGGGACAATGTGGAGCCTCCCAATTTTTGGCTGCCCTGCCTAAGGGCTATACTATAATACACCCACTTCCTGACAATGGGCACTTCAGGTTTACAGGCCCTCATGCACGTCTCTATCCAGGGACAACGTGGAGCCTCCCAATTTTTGGCTGCCCTGCCTAAGGGCTATACTATAATACACCCACTTCCTGACAATGGGCACTTCAGGTTTACAGGCCATCATGCACGGCTCTATCCAGGGACAATGTGGAGCCTCCCAATTTTTGGCTGCCCTGCCTAAGGGCTATACTACAATAGACCCACTTCCTTCCAATGGGCACTTCAGGTTTACAGGCCCTCATGCACGTCTCTATCCAGGGACA
The DNA here is from genome assembly GCF_048569485.1 of Anomaloglossus baeobatrachus. Taxonomy (NCBI): domain Eukaryota; kingdom Metazoa; phylum Chordata; class Amphibia; order Anura; family Aromobatidae; genus Anomaloglossus; species Anomaloglossus baeobatrachus. The sequence goes on from NC_134356.1 coordinate 594,193,579, forward strand.
ATGTGGAGCCTCCCAATTTTTGGCTGCCCTGCCTAAGGGCTATACTACAATAGACCCACTTCCTTACAATGGGCACTTCAGGTTTACAGGCCATCATGCACGTCTCTATCCAGGGACAATGTGGAGCCTCCCAATTTTTGGCTGCCCTGCCTAAGGGCTATACTACAATACACCCACTTCCTGACAATGGGCACTTCAGGTTTACAGGCCCTCATGCACGTCTCTATCCAGGGACAACGTGGAGCCTCCCAATTTTTGGCTGCCCTGCCTAAGGGCTATACTATAATACACCCACTTCCTGACAATGGGCACTTCAGGTTTACAGGCCATCATGCACGTCTCTATCCAGGGACAATGTGGAGCCTCCCAATTTTTGGCTGCCCTGCCTAAGGGCTATACTACAATAGACCCACTTCCTTCCAATGGGCACTTCAGGTTTACAGGCCCTCATGCACGTCTCTATCCAGGGACAACGTGGAGCCTCCCAATTTTTGGCTGCCCTGCCTAAGGGCTATACTACAATAGACCCACTTCCTTACAATGGGCACTTCAGGTTTACAGGCCATCATGCACGTCTCTATCCAGGGACAATGTGGAGCCTCCCAATTTTTGGCTGCCCTGCCTAAGGGCTATACTACAATACACCCACTTCCTGACAATGGGCACTTCAGGTTTACAGGCCCTCATGCACGTCTCTATCCAGGGACAACGTGGAGCCTCCCAATTTTTGGCTGCCCTGCCTAAGGGCTATACTATAATACACCCACTTCCTGACAATGGGCACTTCAGGTTTACAGGCCATCATGCACGTCTCTATGCAGGGACAATGTGGAGCCTCCCAAATTTTGGCTGCCCTGCCTAAGGGCTATACTACAATAGACCCACTTCCTTACAATGGGCACTTCAGGTTTACAGGCCATCATGCACGTCTCTATCCAGGGACAACGTGGAGCCTCCCAATTTTTGGCTGCCCTGGCAAAGGGCTATACTAAAATAGACCCACTTCCTTACAATGGGCACTTCAGGTTTACAGGCCATCATGCACGTCTCTATCCAGGGACAACGTGGAGCCTCCCAATTTTTGGCTGCCCTGGCAAAGGGCTATACTAAAATAGACCCACTTCCTTACAATGGGCACTTCAGGTTTACAGGCCATCATGCACGTCTCTATCCAGGGACAACGTGGAGCCTCCCAATTTTTGGCTGCCCTGGCAAAGGGCTATACTAAAATAGACCCACTTCCTTACAATGGGCACTTCAGGTTTACAGGCCATCATGCACGTCTCTATCCAGGGACAACGTGGAGCCTCCCAATTTTTGGCTGCCCTGGCAAAGGGCTATACTAAAATAGACCCACTTCCTTACAATGGGCACTTCAGGTTTACAGGCCATCATGCACGTCTCTATCCAGGGACAACGTGGAGCCTCCCAATTTTTGGCTGCCCTGGCAAAGGGCTATACTAAAATAGACCCACTTCCTTACAATGGGCACTTCAGGTTTACAGGCCATCATGCACGTCTCTATCCAGGGACAACGTGGAGCCTCCCAATTTTTGGCTGCCCTGGCAAAGGGCTATACTAAAATAGACCCACTTCCTTACAATGGGCACTTCAGGTTTACAGGCCATCATGCACGTCTCTATCCAGGGACAACGTGGAGCCTCCCAATTTTTGGCTGCCCTGCCTAAGGGCTATACTACAATAGACCCACTTCCTTACAATGGGCACTTCAGGTTTACAGGCCATCATGCACGTCTGTATGCAGGGGCATTGGTGAACCTCACAATTTTGGACTGCCCTGGCAAAGGAAAATACTACAAAGACTCACTTCCTCAAAATGGGCACATTAGACTCAAGAGGCCTTCATGTACGTCTCTTCTCAGGGACATCGGAGTGCCACACAATGTTTTCACGTAAAATCTTTCATGTATTAATCTCAAAAAGTAACATACACCAGCTCTATCTCACTATTGGGTATGTGCCCTTAACATTTCTGCCATGAAAAATCATTTTGGGGTCATTTTGGAAGGTTTTCTGGTGAGTCCGTAAAAATGGCGCGAAACGCGGACAAAATTGTTCACAGCTGTGACTTTTGAGTGATAAATGCTTCAAGGGGTCTTCCCCATGCTGTTGCCATGTCATTTGAGCACTCTTCTGAGACTTTTGTGACATTTTTAGGGTTTCTACATGCTGCCGGGGGGTCATTTCACAAAAATACTCGGGTCTCCCATAGGATAACATTGGGCTCGTTGCTCGGCCCGAGTACACGAGTATCTTGGGAGGCTCGGCCCGAGCTTCGAGCACCCGAGCTTTTTAGTACTCGCTCATCACTATTCTTTATATCTATGGGAACTGTGTTTTCTCTGGTACATGTGACATGATCTCATATGGATCACATGAGTGTGTGGTCTGTGTGACACCCGTGCTGCTGGCAGAAAACAGACAAGTTGCCGTGTGGCACACAGACACACATGTGCTCCATATAGACACGGATGTGTGACCAAGCGCATTGCTTTTATTGGGTCTACATGTGTCCATGTCTCCAGTACGAGAGAAAACAGACGTCCCACATACCGGATACATGGAAATGTGAAGGAGGCCTGAGACTGGGAGGTTCTGGGTTTTCCAGGTGTGCTCTGTTCGGTTTGATTGCCTAGCTATTTAGCTGAGCAACCCGTCCCAGAACACAGGCCAGTCTTCGACATATGCTCAGTTGTGCAAGTTGGTTGCTTGTGTCTGTCTGCTGGGTATTGTTCTTTTGCTGTGTGACCTAGGAACTTGTCCCTCTGTTCTGATCCGCAACCTCCAGGTATTCTGACTCCAGACCATGACCTGTCTATCGCCTCTGCCTATCCCCTTTAACCTTGACGTCCTCTCCTGGTACCTGACCCTTGAACATTTGACACTCTATGTGCCACCCTATGTGATTGCAGATTTATGAATCCTAAAAGCGCACACACTGTGTGCTGTGAGAATTTGCCAGTTTCTGAGTGGCGAACAGTGGTCATGTGACTGCAATTGTGCAATATGCTTGTTCCCGGCCAGAACCGCACTAGTGGGCTTGGCCTCCTCATTACAAGTGTATGAAGTGGGCGTGTCCAAATAGGAGGTGTGGCCATCTAGTGGGCACAGCCTTGCTCAAGACACTTGTATTGAGTGAAGCTCTGCCCACTGGTCAGGTTTTGACCGGGAACAAGCATGTTGCACAATTGCGGTCACATGACTGCTGTTCTCCAATCAGAAACCGACAAATCCGCATAGTGTGTGCGCTGGCAAGATTCATACGACTACAGGCACACAGAGTGACTGCAGACCTATCATTAACCGGACAACCCCTTTAACATTCCTTTGTGACCTATAATGAAAATAATGGTTTTTGGTCGTTAAGGGGTTAAGCTAGCTTGACAATCGTTTCATCAGAAGAATGAGCATTCTTTACATTAGCCATTATTGAAAAATGTATCGTAGAAACATTCGCACCTGAAAATCCACCTGTCTAAGTAAATCCTAATTTCACCCCAATATGTTGAAAACACACACACCTTCTCAGTTAAGGGCTCATGCGCACGTTGCTTTTTATTTTTGCTTTTCTGCAGCGTTTTGAGCAGCAGTGTCACATTGTCAAAATGCATGCGTTCTAATTCCCCTGCAAAGTCTATGAGAATCATGCAAAATCCGTGTGCACGATGCTTTTTGAAACGCAGCGTTTTGATTGTCAAAAATTTGCCAAAATCTCTGCGTTTAAAAAAGCAGCATGTCAATTGTTTTGTCCGTTTTGGCTGCGTTCTACACCCATTGAAATCAATGAGTTGTAGAAAAACGCTACCAAAATGCTAAGCAGTGCGTTTGCACTGCATTTTTGTTGCGATCCGCATGTTTTTTTAACATAATAAACACAGTTCTTTCAGTCTATCACTCTCCCTCTGTCCATGTCTGTCTCTCCCTCTCACCCCCTCTCTCATACTCACCGATCCACGATCACCGGTGCGGCGCTGCACGGCGTTCACACTGTTGCGGCTTCTCTTTTGAAAATGCCGGCCGCTCATTAATCCATCTCTTATTCCCTGCTTCCTCCGCCCACCGGTGCCTATGATTGGTTGCAGTCAGACACGCCCCTACGCTGAGTGACAGCTGACTAACTGCAACCAATCACAGCTGCCGGTGGGCGTGTCTATATCGAGCAGTAAACAAAATAAATAAATAATTAAAAAAAACCCGACGTGCTGTCCCCCAAAATTTGGATACCAGCAAGGGTAAAGCCACACGGCTGATGGCTGGTATTCTCAGGATGGGGAGCTCCACGTTATGGGGAGCCCCACAACCTAACAATATCAGCTAGCAGCTGCGCGGAATTGCCACAGCCATTAGATGTGACAGCCCCGGGACTCTACCAGGCTCATCCCGAATTGCCCTGATGCGGTGGCAAACGGGGTAATAAGGAGTTAATGGCAGCATTCCATAGATGCCACTAAGTCCTAGGTTAATCATGGCAGGCGTCTCCAGGAGATACCTTCCATGATTAACCTGTAAGTTAAAGAAAATAAAAACACACACATTCAAAAAATCCTTTATTTGTAATGAAAGACAAAAAAACCCTCTTTCACCACTTTATTAACCCCTCAAAAACACCTCCAGGTCCGACGTAATCCACGCAATGTCCCATGAGGCTTTCAGCTCTGCTACATCGGAAGCTGAGAGGAGCTGCAGTAGAACACCACCGCTCCTGTGAGCTCCATGCAGCAACTGAAGTGAGTCGCGCGATCAGCTGTGCTGTCACTGAGGTTACTTGCAGCCACCGCTCTCAGGTGGAGGACTGCAGCTGTGGCCGCGAGTCACCTGAGTGACGGCACCGCTGATCCCGAGGCTCACTGCAGTCACTCAGGGGATTTGCGATCACAGGTGAGTCCTTCACGTGTGACCGCAAATCAGGCTGCGACACAGAGAGAGAGAGCGATGTCAGTGAAATCAGGTGAAGGTCTGACGTCATTGCTGTGGACTCCTGTGTCCTGGCACTGACCTCGGAGGTTCATCTGAGTTCATGACAGCACACAGAGAGAGCCGCGGGATGATAATGAAGTCGGGTGCAGCTCATCCGAGTTCATTCTCATTGCCCAACTCTGTCTGTGTCTGCTGTCAGCGGGCATGTAGTAGAACTGAATTGCCGGGGGAATGCACTGACAAAAATGCATCCAAAACGCATGTAAAATGCATGCAAAATGCATCCAAAATGCATGTAAAATGCATCCAAAATACATGCGTTTTGGATGCGTTCTTTTTGTCAATATGCAGAGTCACGTCTGCCAGAGGGTGCATTTATTTCTGCACTGGCCAGGACGCCACGTGCGCATGAGCCCTAATACAGATAATATACTATTCTACATCCAAAAAACAAAACTATAAAGTACTTTTAAATAGTGCCACCATACTGTGCACAATAACAATGTCACCATACTGCCACCCCCTACTTATCTTTGAAATGTATATTAATGAGAAATTGTGTGTACTATAACCACAGTAGACTAAAAAGAGTTTGTTTATTGCTGGTAAAAATAGAAATATATTGGACACAAAAATGAGGAAATGTTTAATTACATGGTTATAAATTTGCCTAAAAAATAAAGAAAAGTAAGATGCACTGGTGCAATATAAGATGTTTTGAAATATTTATGTATCGTGGTTTGAAAAGTGTCTGCCCCCTTCCTGATGGGGCATCAGTTGGATCGCTGGGTCTGACATGCTGCATCCCCACGATCGGCTGTTATCAGTTCTGCTAGTATTCGGATGTCAGTACTGCATGGAGCTAGGACAGCACAGCTCCATTTACTATATTGTGTCCGATGCTGAGAACTGCACCTGTTGAAGTGAATAGGAGCTGAGCTGCAGTAACCAGGAATGGCCACGTGTTATGCTATTCTGGCCACTGAAGCTGATAACAGTTGATGGTGGGGGGCTGGATGTGGACCCCCAGATCTGATATTAATGGCCTATCCTAAAGACAATTCATCAATATCAGAAATACCTACAGAACTTACACTGAGTTCAAAGCCAAAAACAACAATCTGGATTAAAAATATATTTTTATTTGAGAGCAATTAAAATAAATAAGCAGATAATACATTAGGAAAATATTTTGGGCATAAGCTAAGAACATTCCTCTTCAACATACCATCCACATAATAAATACGTGTGTATATCAGATATAATAAAATCAATGCAAAAGACAAGGAAGAATATTCAAGCAAAATCATGAATTGAAGCAAAAAAAAAATAATCCAGAAATGGAAGTTTATAGAATTCACCACTAGAGGTCAGTACTGTGCAAACAATACAATGAGTCCCTAAGGTTTGTTTGAGAGAAAAAAAAATAAAAACAATAATATATATATATACTAGAAGGTGGCCCGATTCTAACGCATCGGGTATTCTAGAATTTACGTATTGTGTAGTTAATGTATGATTTTTGTTATATATATATCTATATATATAGATGTTGTGTGTAGTTGCCGAGTGTTTGTGTAGGGCGCTGTAAATGTTCTGGGTGTTGTCTGGGTGTGGCGGGGGATGAGAGCGGTGTTGTATGTGTGTTGCGTTGTGTGTGTTGCGTTGTTTGTGGAGCGCTGTGTGTCTGCAGTGTTGTCTGTGTGTCGTGCTGTGTGTGTTGCGCAGTTTGTGTGGGTGTGGGTGTGGAGTGCGTGTGTGTGTTTTGGGGGGGAGGTATGTTTTGTGCAGTGTGTGTGTTGCGCGGTATGTGCGTATATGTATGTATGCCGCGGTGTTTGTGTGTTGGGTGTTGTGTGTGTGCGGCGTTGTCTGTGTGTGTGTGTGGGTGTCTGTGTAGGGCGATGTTTGTGGTTCCCAGTGTGTGTGTGGTGTGTTGTACGGTGCGCGTGTGGCAGTGTGTGTGTGTTTTGGGGGGAAAAATGCACCCCCATCATGCTCCATCCCCCATGCTGCGCACCCCCCATCGTGCTCCTTCCCAGATGCTGCGCATCCACATCGTGCTCCATCCCCCATGCTGCGCACCCCCCATCGTGCTCCATCCCCCATGCTGCGCACCCCCCATCGTGCTCCATCCCCCATGCTGCGCACCCCCCATCGTGCTCCATCCCCCATGCTGCGCACCCCTCATCGTGCTCCATCCCCCATGCTGCGCACCCCTCATCGTTCTCCATCCCCCATGCTGCGCACCTCCCATTGTGTTCCATCCCCCATGCTGCGCACCCCCCATCGTGCTTGATCCCCCATGCTGCGCACACCCCATCGTGCTCCATCCCCCATGCTGCGCACCCCCTATTGTATTCCATCCCCCATATTGCGCACCCCCCATCGTGCTCCATCCCCCATGCTGCGCACCCCCCATCATGCTCCATCCGACATGCTGCGCACCCCCCATCGTGCTCCATCTCCCATGCTGTGCACCCCCATCGTGCTCCATCCCCCATGCTGCGCACCCCCTATTGTACTCCATCCCCCATGCTGTGAAGCCCCCATCGTGCTCCATCCCCCATGCTGCGCACCCCCCATCGTGCTCCATCCGACATGCTGCGCAACCCCCATCGTGCTCCATCCCCCATGCTGCGCACCCCCCATCATGCTCCATCCGACATGCTGCGCACCCCCCATCGTGCTCCAACCGACATGCTGCGCACCCCCATCGTGCTCCATCCCCCATGCTGCGCACCCCCCATCGTGCTCTATCCCCCATGCTGTGCACCCCCCATCGTGCTCCATCTCCCATGCTGCGCACCCCCATCGTGCTCCATCCCCCATGCTGCGCACCACCCATCATGCTCCACCCCCCATGCTGCGCATCCCCATTGTGCTCCATCCCCCATGCTGCGCACCCCCCATCGTGTTCCATCCCCCATGCTGCGCACCCCCCATCGTGCTCCATCCCCCATGCTGTGCACCCCTCATCGTGCTCCATCCACCATGCTGCGCACCCCTCATCGTGCTCCATCCCCCATGCTGCACACCCCCCATCGTGCTTCATCCCCCATGCTGCGCACCCCCCATCGTGCTCCATCCCCCATGCTGCGCACCCCCTATTGTACTCCATCCCCCATGCTGCGCACCCCCCATCGTGCTCCATCCCCCATGCTGCGCACCCCCCATCGTGCTCCATCCGACATGCTGCGCACCCCCCATCGTGATCCATCCGACATGCTGTGCACCCCCCATCGTGCTCCATCCCCCATGCTGCGCATCCCCCATCGTGCTCCATCACCCATGCTGCCCATCCCCATCGTGCTCCATCCCCCATGCTGTGCACCCCTCATCGTGCTCCATCCCCCATGCTGCACACCCCTCATCGTGCTCCATCCCCCATGCTGCGCATCTCCCATCGTGTTCCATCCCCCATGCTACACCCCCCCATCGTGCTTCATCCCCCATGCTGCGCACCCCCCATCGTGCTCCATACCCCATATCGTGCTCCATCCGACATGCTGCGCACCCCCCATCATGCTCCATCCAACACACTGTGCACCCCCATCGTGCTCCATCCCCCATGCTGCGCACCCCCATCGTGCTCCTTCCCCCATGCTGCGCATCCCCATCGTGCTCCATCCCCCATGCTGCGCACCCCCCATCGTGCTCCATCCCCCATGCTGTGCACCCCCATCGTGCTCCATCCCCCATGCTGCGCACCCCCCATCGTGCTCCATCCCGCATGCTGCGCACCCCCCATCGTGCTCCATCCCCCATGCTGCGCACCCCCAACGTGCTCCATTCCCCATTCTGTGCACCCCCCATCGTGCTCCATCCCCCATGCTGCGCACCCCCCATGCTGCGCACCCCCCATTGTGCTCCATCCCCCATGCTGCGCACCCCCCATCGTGCTCCATCCAACATGCTGCGCACCCCCCATCATGCTCCATCCGACATGCTGCGCACCCCCCATCGTGCTCCATCCGACATGCTGCGCACCCCCCATCGTGCTCCATCCCCCATGCTGCGCACCCCCCATCGTGCTCCTTCCCCCATGCTGCGCATCCCCATCGTGCTCCATCTCCCATGCTGCGCACCCCCATCGTGCTCCATCCCCCATGCTGCGCACCCCCCATCATGCTCCATCCGACATGCTGCGCACCCCCCATCGTGCTCCATCCGACATGCTGCGCACCCCCCATCGTGCTCCATCCCCCAATGCTGCGCACCCCCCATCGTGCTCCATCCCCCATGCTGCGCACCCCCATCGTGCTCCATCTCCCATGCTGCGCACCCCCCATCGTGCTCCATCCCCCATGCTGCGCACCCCTCATCGTGCTCCATCCCCCATGCTGCGCACCCCTCATTGTGCTCCATCCCCCATGCTGCGCACCTCCCATCGTGTTCCATCCCCCATGCTGCGCACCCCCATCGTGCTTCATCCCCCATGCTGCGCACCCCCATCGTGCTCCATTCCCCATGCTGCGCACCCCATATTGTACTCCATCCCCCATGCTGCGCACCCCCCATCGTGCTCCATCCCCCATGCTGCGCACCCCCCATCTTGCTCCATCCGACATGCTGCGCACCCCCATCGTGATCCATCCGACATGCTGCACACTCCCCATCGTGCTCTATCCTCCATGCTGCGCACCCCCCATTGTGCTCCATCCTCCATGCTGTGCACCCCACATCGTGCTCCATCCCCCATGCTGTGCACCCCCACATCGTGCTCCATCCCCCATGCTGCGCACCCCCCATCGTGCTCCATCCCCCATGCTGCGCACCCCCTATCGTGCTCCCTCCCCCATGCTGCGCACCCCTCATCGTGCTCCCTCCCCCATGCTGTGCACCTCTCATCGTGCTCCATCCCCCATGCTGCGCACCCCTCATCGTGCTCCATCCCCCATGCTGCGCACCTCCCATCGTGTTCCATCCCCCATGCTGCGCACCCCCCATCGTACTCCATCCCCCATGCTGCGCACCCCCCATCGTGCTCCATCCTCCATGCTGCACACCCCGCATTGTGCTCCATCCTCCATGCTGCGCACCCCCCATCGTGCTCCACCCCCATGCTGCGCACCCCCCCATCGTGCTCCATCCCCCATGCTGCGCACCCCCCATCGTGCTTCATCCCCCATGCTGCGCAACCCCCATCGTGCTCCATCCCCCATGCTGCGCACCCCCCATCGTGCTCCATCCCCCATGCTGCGCACCCCCCATCTTGCTCCATCCCCCATGCTGCGCACCCCCATTGTGCTCCACCCCCATGCTGCGCACCCCCCCATCGTGCTCCATCCCCCATGCTGCGCACCCCCCATCGTGCTTCATCCCCCATGCTGCGCAACCCCCATCGTGCTCCATCCCCCATGCTGTGCACCCCCCATCGTGCTCCATCCCCCATGCTGTGCACCCCCCATCGTGCTCCATCCCCCATGCTGCGCACCCCCCATTGTGCTCCATCCGACATGCTGCGCACCCCCCATCATGCTCCATCCGACATGCTGCGCACCCCACATCGTGCTCCATCCCCCATGCTGCGCATCCCCCATCGTGCTCCTTCCCCCATGCTGCGCATCCCCATCGTGCTCCATCTCCCATGCTGCGCACCCCCCATCATGCTCCATCCCCCATGCTGCGCACCCCCCCATCATGCTCCATCCGACATGCTGCGCACCTCCCATCGTGCTCCATCCCCCATGCTGTGCACCCCCCATCGTGCTCCTTCCCCCATACTGCGCATCCCCATCGTGCTCCATCTCCCATGCTGCGCACCCCCCATCGTGCTCCATCCCCCATGTTGCGCACCCCCCATTATGCTCCATCCGACATGCTGCGCACCCCCCATCATGCTCCATCCGACATGCTGCGCACCCCCCATCGTGCTCCATCCCCCATGCTCCGCACCCCCCATCGTGCTACATCCCCCATGCTGCGCACCCCCATCGTGCTCCATCCCCCATGCTGCGCACCCCCTATTGTACTCCATCCCCCATGCTGCGCACCCCCCATCGTGCTCCATCCCCCATGCTGCGCACCCCTCATCGTGCTCCATCCGACATGCTGCGCACCCCCCATCGTGCTCCATCCGACATGCTGCGCACCCCCCATCGTGCTCCATCCCCCATGCTGCGCATCCCCCATCGTGCTCCATCCCCCATGCTGCGCACCCCCCATCGTGCTCCATCACCCATGCTGCGCACCCCCCATCGTGCTCCATCCTCCATGCTGTGCACCCCTCATCGTGCTCCATCCCCCATGCTGCGCACCCCTCATCGTGCTCCATCCCTCTTGCTGCGCACCTCTCATCGTGTTCCATCCCCCATGCTACGCACCCCCCATCGTGCTTCATCCCCCATGCTGCGCACCCCCCATCGTGCTCCATCCCCCATGTTGCTCACCCCCCATTGTGCTCCATCCGACATGCTGCGCACCCCCCATCATGCTCCATCCAACATGCTGTGCACCCCCATCGTGCTCTATCCCCCATGCTGCGCACCCCCATCGTGCTCCTTCCCCCATGCTGCGCATCCCCATCGTGCTCCATCCCCCATGCTGCGCACCCCCCCATCGTGCTCCATCCCCCATGCTGCGCACCCCCCCATCGTGCTCCATCCCCCATGCTGTGCACCCCCATCGTGCTCCATCCCCCATGCTGCGCACCCCCCATCGTGCTCCATGCCCCATGCTGCGCACCCCCAACGTGCTCCATCCCCCATGCTGTGCACCCCCCATCGTGCTCCATCCCCCATGCTGCGCACCCCCCATCGTGCTCCATCCCCCATGCTGCGCACCCCCCATCGTGCTCCATCCAACATGCTGCGCACCGCCCATCATGCTCCATCCGACATGGTGCGCACCCCCCATCGTGCTCCATCCGACATACTGCGCACCCCCCATCGTGCTCCATCCCCCATGCTGCGCACCCCCCATCGTGCTCCTTCCCCCATGCTGCGCATCCCCATCGTGCTCCATCTCCCATGCTGCGCACCCCCCATCGTTCTCCATCCCCCATGCTGCGCACCCCCCATCATGCTCCATCCGACATGCTGCGCACCCCCCATCGTGCTCCATCCGACATGCTGCGCACCCCCCATCCTGCTCCATTCCCCATGCTGCGCACCCCCCATCGTGCTCCATCCCCCATGCTGCGCACCCCCATCGTGCTCCATCTCCCATACTGCGCACCCCCCATCGTGCTCCATCCACCATGCTGCGCACCCCTCATCGTGCTCCATCCCCATGCTGCGCACCCCTCATTGTGCTCCATCCCCCATGTTGCGCACCTCCCATCGTGTTCCATCCCCCATGCTGCGCACCCCCCATTGTGCTTCATCCCCCATGCTGCGCACCCCCATCGTGCTCCATTCCCCATGCTGTACACCCCCTATTGTACTCCATCCCCCATGCTGCGCACCCCCCATCGTGCTGTATTCCCCATGCTGCGCACCCCCCATCTTGCTCCATCCAACATGCTGCGCACCCCCTATCGTGATCCATCCGACATGCTGCACACTCCCCATCGTGCTCCATCCTCCATGCTGCGCAACCCCCATTGTGCTCCATCCTCCATGCTGCGCACCCCACATCGTGCTCCATCCCCCATGCTGTGCACCCCCCAACCGTGCTCCATCCCCCATGCTGCGCACCTCCATCGTGCTCCATCCCCCATGCTGCGCACCCCCTATCGTGCTCCCTCCCCCATGCTGCGCACCCCTCATCGTGCTCCCTCCCCCATGCTGTGCACCCCTCATCGTGCTCCATCTCCCATGCTGCGCACCCCTCATCGTGCTCCATCCCCCATGCTGCGCACCTCCCATCGTGTTCCATTCCCCATGCTGCGCACCCCCCATCGTACTCCATCCCCCATGCTGCGCACCCCCCATCGTGCTCCATCCTCCATGCTGCACACCCCCCATTGTGCTCCATCCTCCATGCTGCGCACCCCCCATCGTGCTCCATCCCCCATGCTGCGCACCCCCCCATCGTGCTCCATCCCCCATGCTGCGCACCCCCCATCGTGCTTCATCCCCCATGCTGCGCACCCCCCATCGTGCTTCATCCCCCATGCTGCGCACCCCCCATCGTGCTCCATCCCCCATGCTGCGCACCCCCCATCGTGCTCCATCCCCCATGCTGTGCACCCCCCATCGTGCTCCATCCCCCATGCTGCGCACCCACCATCGTGCTCCATCCCCCATGCTGCGCACCGCCCATTGTGCTCCATCCGAAATGCTGCGCACCCCCCATCATGCTCCATCCGACATGCTGCGCAGCCCCCATCGTGCTCCAATCCCCATGCTGCGCACCCCCCATCGTGCTCCTTCCCCCATGCTGCGCACCTCCCATCGTGTTCCATCCCCTATGCTGCGCACCCCCCATCGTGCTTCATCCCCCATGCTGCGCACCCCCCATCGTGCTTTATCCCCCATGCTGCGCACCCCCTATTGTACTCCACCCCCCATCGTGCTCCATCCCCCATGCTACGCACCCTACATCGTGCTCCATCCGACATGCTGCGCACCCCCCATCGTGCTCCATCCCCCATGCTGCGCACCCCCCATCGTGCTTAATCCCCCATGCTGCACACCCCCCATCGTGCTCCATTCTCCATGCTGCACAACCCCATTGTGCTCCATCCTCCATGCTGCGCACCCCCCATCGTGCTCCCTCCCCCATGCTGCGCACCCCTCATCGTGCTCCATCCCCCATGCTGCGCACCCCCCATCATGCTCCATCCGACATGCTGTGAACCCCCCATTGTGCTCCATCCCCCATGCTGCGCACCCCCATCGTGCTCTATTCCCCATGCTGCGCACCCCCTATTGTACTCCATCCCACATGCTGCGCACCCCCATCATGCTCCATCCCCCATGCTGCGCACCCCCCATCTTGCTCCATCCGACATGCTGCGCACCCCCCATCGTGATCCATTCGACATGCTGCACACTCCCCATCGTGCTCTATCCTCCATGCTGCGCACCCCCCATTGTGCTCCATCCTCCATGCTGTGCACCCCACATCGTGCTCCATCCCCCATGCTGTGCACCCCCCCATCGTGCTCCATCCCCCATGCTGCGCACCCCCATCGTGCTCCATCCCCCATGCTGCGCACCCCCTATCGTGCTCCCTCCCCCATGCTGCGCACCCCTCATCGTGCTCCCTCCCCCATGCTGTGCACCTCTCATCGTGCTCCATCCCCCATGCTGCGCACCCCTCATCGTGCTCCATCCCCCATGCTGCGCACCTCCCATCGTGTTCCATCCCCCATGCTGCGCACCCCCCATCGTACTCCATCCCCCATGCTGCGCACCCCCCATCGTGCTCCATCCTCCATGCTGCACACCCCGCATTGTGCTCCATCCTCCATGCTGCGCACCCCCCATCGTGCTCCACCCCCATGCTGCGCACCCCCCCATCGTGCTCCATCCCCCATGCTGCGCACCCCCCATCGTGCTTCATCCCCCATGCTGCGCAACCCCCATCGTGCTCCATCCCCCATGCTGCGCACCCCCCATCGTGCTCCATCCCCCATGCTGCGCACCCCCCATCGTGCTCCATCCCCCATGCTGCGCACCCCCATTGTGCTCCATCCCCCATGCTGTGCACCCCCCATCGTGCTCCATCCCCCATGCTGCGCACCCCCCATCGTGCTCCATCCCCCATGCTGCGCACCCCCCATTGTGCTCCATCCGACATGCTGCGCACCCCCATCATGCTCCATCCGACATGCTGCGCACCCCCCATCGTGCTCCATCCCCCATGCTGCACATCCCCCATCGTGCTCCTTCCCCCATGCTGCGCATCCCCATCGTGCTCCATCTCCCATGCTGCGCACCCCCCATCATGCTCCATCCCCCATGCTGCGCACCCCCCATCATGCTCCATCCGACATGCTGCGCACCTCCCATCGTGCTCCATCCCCCATGCTGCGCACCCCCCATCGTGCTCCATCCCCCATGCTGCGCACCCCCCATCGTGCTCCATCCCCCATGCTGTGCACCCCCCATCGTGCTCCATCCCCCATGCTGCGCACCCACCATCGTGCTCCATCCCCCATGCTGCGCACCGCCCATTGTGCTCCATCCGAAATGCTGCGCACCCCCCATCATGCTCCATCCAACATGCTGCGCACCCCCCATCGTGCTCCAATCCCCATGCTGCGCACCCCCCATCGTGCTCCTTCCCCCATGCTGCGCACCTCCCATCGTGTTCCATCCCCTATGCTGCGCACCCCCCATCGTGCTTCATCCCCCATGCTGCGCACCCCCCATCGTGCTTTATCCCCCATGCTGCGCACCCCCTATTGTACTCCACCCCCCATCGTGCTCCATCCCCCATGCTACGCACCCTACATCGTGCTCCATCCGACATGCTGCGCACCCCCCATCGTGCTCCATCCCCCATGCTGCGCACCCCCCATCGTGCTTAATCCCCCATGCTGCACACCCCCCATCGTGCTCCATTCTCCATGCTGCACAACCCCATTGTGCTCCATCCTCCATGCTGCGCACCCCTCATCGTGCTCCCTCCCCCATGCTGCGCACCCCTCATCGTGCTCCATCCCCCATGCTGCGCACCCCCCCATCATGCTCCATCCGACATGCTGCGCACCCCCCATCATGCTCCATCCGACATGCTGTGCACCCCCCATTGTGCTCCATCCCCCATGCTGCGCACCCCCATCGTGCTCTATTCCCCATGCTGCGCACCCCCTATTGTACTCCATCCCCCATGCTGCGCACCCCCATCGTGCTCCATCCCCCATGCTGCGCACCCCCCATCTTGCTCCATCCGACATGCTGCGCACCCCCCATCGTGATCCATTCGACATGCTGCACACTCCCCATCGTGCTCTATCCTCCATGCTGCGCACCCCCCATTGTGCTCCATCCTCCATGCTGTGCACCCCCCATCGTGCTCCATCCCCCATGCTGTGCACCCCCCCATCGTGCTCCATCCCCCATGCTGCGCACCCCCATCGTGCTCCATCCCCCATGCTGCGCACCCCCTATCGTGCTCCCTCCCCCATGCTGCGCACCCCTCATCGTGCTCCCTCCCCCATGCTGTGCACCTCTCATCGTGCTCCATCCCCCATGCTGCGCACCCCTCATCGTGCTCCATCCCCCATGCTGCGCACCTCCCATCGTGTTCCATCCCCCATGCTGCGCACCCCCCATCGTACTCCATCCCCCATGCTGCGCACCCCCCCATCGTGCTCCATCCTCCATGCTGCACACCCCGCATTGTGCTCCATCCTCCATGCTGCGCACCCCCCATCGTGCTCCACCCCCATGCTGCGCACCCCCCCATCGTGCTCCATCCCCCATGCTGCGCACCCCCCATCGTGCTTCATCCCCCATGCTGCGCAACCCCCATCGTGCTCCATCCCCCATGCTGCGCACCCCCCATCGTGCTCCATCCCCCATGCTGCGCACCCCCTATCGTGCTCCATCCCCCATGCTGCGCACCCCCATTGTGCTCCATCCCCCATGCTGTGCACCCCCCATCGTGCTCCATCCCCCATGCTGCGCACCCCCCATCGTGCTCCATCCCCCATGCTGCGCACCCCCCCATTGTGCTCCATCCGACATGCTGCGCACCCCCCATCATGCTCCATCCGACATGCTGCGCACCCCCCATCGTGCTCCATCCCCCATGCTGCGCATCCCCCATCGTGCTCCTTCCCCCATGCTGCGCATCCCCATCGTGCTCCATCTCCCATGCTGCGCACCCCCCATCATGCTCCATCCCCCATGCTGCGCACCCCCCATCATGCTCCATCCGACATGCTGCGCACCTCCCATCGTGCTCCATCCCCCATGCTGCGCACCCCCCATCGTGCTCCTTCCCCCATACTGCGCATCCCCATCGTGCTCCATCTCCCATGCTGCGCACCCCCCATCGTGCTCCATCCCCCATGCTGCGCACCCCCCATTATGCTCCATCCGACATGCTGCGCACCCCCCCATCATGCTCCATCCGACATGCTGCGCACCCCCCATCGTGCTCCATCCCCCATGCTCCGCACCCCCCATCGTGCTACATCCCCCATGCTGCGCACCCCCATCGTGCTCCATCCCCCATGCTGCGCACCCCCTATTGTACTCCATCCCCCATGCTGCGCACCCCCCATCGTGCTCCATCCCCCATGCTGCGCACCCCCCCATCGTGCTCCATCCGACATGCTGCGCACCCCCCATCGTGCTCCATCCGACATGCTGCGCACCCCCCATCGTGCTCCATCCCCCATGCTGCGCACCCCCCATCGTGCTCCATCCCCCATGCTGCGCATCCCCCATCGTGCTCCATCCCCCATGCTGCGCACCCCCCATCGTGCTCCATCTCCCATGCTGCGCACCCCCCATCGTGCTCCATCCTCCATGCTGTGCACCCCTCATCGTGCTCCATCCCCCATGCTGCGCACCCCTCATCGTGCTCCATCCCCCATGCTGCGCACCTCTCATCGTGTTCCATCCCCCATGCTACGCACCCCCCATCGTGCTTCATCCCCCATGCTGCGCACCCCCCATCGTGCTCCATCCCCCATGTTGCTCACCCCCCATTGTGCTCCATCCGACATGCTGCGCACCCCCCATCATGCTCCATCCAACATGCTGTGCACCCCCATCGTGCTCTATCCCCCATGCTGCGCACCCCCATCGTGCTCCATCCCCCATGTTGCTCACCCCCCATTGTGCTCCATCCGACATGCTGCGCACCCCCCATCATGCTCCATCCAACATGCTGCGCACCCCACGTCGTGCTCCATCCCCCATGCTGTGCACCCCCCAACCGTGCTCCATCCCCCATGCTGCGCACCTCCATCGTGCTCCATCCCCCATGCTGCGCACCCCCTATCGTGCTACCTCCCCCATGCTGCGCACCCCTCATCGTGCTCCCTCCCCCATGCTGTGCACCCCTCATCGTGCTCCATCTCCCATGCTGCGCACCCCTCATCGTGCTCCATCCCCCATGCTGCGCACCTCCCATCCTGTTCCATTCCCCATGCTGCGCACCCCCCATCGTACTCCATCCCCCATGCTGCGCACCCCCCCATCGTGCTCTATCCTCCATGCTGCACACCCCCCATTGTGCTCCATCCTCCATGCTGCGCACCCCCCATCGTGCTCCATCCCCCATGCTGCGCACCCCCCCATCGTGCTCCATCCCCCATGCTGCGCACCCACCATCGTGCTCCATCCCCCATGCTGCGCACCGCCCATTGTGCTCCATCCGAAATGCTGCGCACCCCCCATCATGCTCCATCCGACATGCTGCGCACCCCCCATCGTGCTCCAATCCCCATGCTGCGCACCCCCCCATCGTGCTCCTTCCCCCATGCTGCGCACCTCCCATCGTGTTCCATCCCCTATGCTGCGCACACCCCCATCGTGCTTCATCCCCCATGCTGCGCACCCCCCATCGTGCTTTATCCCCCATGCTGCGCACCCCCTATTGTACTCCACCCCCCATCGTGCTCCATCCCCCATGCTACGCACCCTACATCGTGCTCCATCCGACATGCTGCGCACCCTCCATCGTGCTCCATCCCTCATGCTGCGCACCCCCCATCGTGCTTAATCCCCCATGCTGCACACCCCCCATCGTGCTCCATTCTCCATGCTGCACAACCCCATTGTGCTCCATCCTCCATGCTGCGCACCCCCCATCGTGCTCCCTCCCCCATGCTGCGCACCCCTCATCGTGCTCCATCCCCCATGCTGCGCACCCCCCATCATGCTCCATCCGACATGCTGCGCACCCCCCATCATGCTCCATCTGACATGCTGTGCACCCCCCATTGTGCTCCATCCCTCATGCTGCGCACCCCCATCGTGCTCTATTCCCCATGCTGCGCACCCACTATTGTACTCCATCCCCCATGCTGCGCACCCCCATCATGCTCCATCCCCCATGCTGCGCACCCCCCATCTTGCTCCATCCGACATGCTGCGCACCCCCCATCGTGATCCATTCGACATGCTGCACACTCCCCATCGTGCTCCATCCTCCATGCTGCGCACCCCCCCCATCGTGCTCCATCCCCCATGCTGCGCACCACCCATTGTGCTCCTTCTCCATACTGCGCATCCCCATCGTGCTCTATCCCCCATGCTGCGCACCCCCCATCGTGCTCCATCTCCCATGCTGCGCACCCCCATCGTGCTCCATCCCCCATGCTGCGCACCCCCCATCGTGCTTCATCCCCCATGCTGCGCACCCCCATCATGCTCCATTTCCCATGCTTCGCACCCCCTATTGTACTCCATCCCCCATGCTGCGCACCCCCCATCGTGCTCTATCCTCCATGCTGCGCACCCCCCATTGTGCTCCATCCTCCATGCTGTGCACCCCCCATCGTGCTCCATCCCCCATGCTGTGCACCCCCCCATCGTGCTCCATCCCCCATGCTGCGCACGCCCATCGTGCTCCATCCCCCATGCTGCGCACCCCCTATCGTGCTCCCTCCCCCATGCTGCGCACCCCTCATCGTGCTCCCTCCCCCATGCTGTGCACCTCTCATCGTGCTCCATCCCCCATGCTGCGCACCCCTCATCGTGCTCCATCCCCCATGCTGCGCACCTCCCATCGTGTTCCATCCCCCATGCTGCGCACCCCCCCATCGTACTCCATCCCCCATGCTGCGCACCCCCCATCGTGCTCCATCCTCCATGCTGCACACCCCGCATTGTGCTCCATCCTCCATGCTGCGCACCCCCCATCGTGCTCCACCCCCATGCTGCGCACCCCCCCCATCGTGCTCCATCCCCCATGCTGCGCACCCCCCATCGTGCTTCATCCCCCATGCTGCGCAACCCCCATCGTGCTCCATCCCCCATGCTGCGCACCCCCCATCGTGCTCCATCCCCCATGCTGCGCACCCCCTATCGTGCTCCATCCCCCATGCTGCGCACCCCCATTGTGCTCCATCCCCCATGCTGTGCACCCCCCATCGTGCTCCATCCCCCATGCTGCGCACCCCCCATCGTGCTCCATCCCCCATGCTGCGCACCCCCCATTGTGCTCCATCCGACATGCTGCGCACCCCCCATCATGCTCCATCCGACATGCTGCGCACCCCCCATCGTGCTCCATCCCCCATGCTGCGCATCCCCCATCGTGCTCCTTCCCCCATGCTGCGCATCCCCATCGTGCTCCATCTCCCATGCTGCGCACCCCCCATCATGCTCCATCCCCCATGCTGCGCACCCCCCCATCATGCTCCATCCGACATGCTGCGCACCTCCCATCGTGCTCCATCCCCCATGCTGCGCACCCCCCATCGTGCTCCTTCCCCCATACTGCGCATCCCCATCGTGCTCCATCTCCCATGCTGCGCACCCCCCATCGTGCTCCATCCCCCATGCTGCGCACCCCCCATTATGCTCCATCCGACATGCTGCGCACCCCCCATCATGCTCCATCCGACATGCTGCGCACCCCCCCATCGTGCTCCATCCCCCATGCTCCGCACCCCCCATCGTGCTACATCCCCCATGCTGCGCACCCCCATCGTGCTCCATCCCCCATGCTGCGCACCCCCTATTGTACTCCATCCCCCATGCTGCGCACCCCCCATCGTGCTCCATCCCCCATGCTGCGCACCCCCCATCGTGCTCCATCCGACATGCTGCGCACCCCCCATCGTGCTCCATCCGACATGCTGCGCACCCCCCATCGTGCTCCATCCCCCATGCTGCGCACCCCCATCGTGCTCCATCCCCCATGCCGCGCATCCCCCATCGTGCTCCATCCCCCATGCTGCGCACCCCCCCATCGTGCTCCATCTCCCATGCTGCGCACCCCCCATCGTGCTCCATCCTCCATGCTGTGCACCCCTCATCGTGCTCCATCCCCCATGCTGCGCACCCCTCATCGTGCTCCATCCCCCATGCTGCGCACCTCTCATCGTGTTCCATCCCCCATGCTACGCACCCCCCATCGTGCTTCATCCCCCATGCTGCGCACCCCCCATCGTGCTCCATCCCCCATGTTGCTCACCCCCCATTGTGCTCCATCCGACATGCTGCGCACCTCCCATCGTGTTCCATCCCCCATGCTGCGCACCCCCCATCGTACTCCATCCCCCATGCTGCGCACCCCCCCATCGTGCTCCATCCCCCATGCTGCGCACCCCCCCATCGTGCTCCATCCCCCATGCTGTGCACCCCCATCGTGCTTCATCCCCCATGCTGCGCACCCCCCCATCGTGCTCCATCCCCCATGCTGCGCACCCCCAACGTGCTCCATCCCCCATGCTGTGCACCCCCCATCGTGCTCCATCCCCCATGCTGCGCACCCCCCCATCGTTCTCCATCCCCCATGCTGCGCACCCCCCATCGTGCTCCATCCAACATGCTGCGCACCGCCCATCATGCTCCATCCGACATGGTGCGCACCCCCCCATCGTGCTCCATCCGACATACTGCGCACCCCCCATCGTGCTCCATCCCCCATGCTGCGCACCCCCCATCGTGCTCCTTCCCCCATGCTGCGCATCCCCATCGTGCTCCATCTCCCATGCTGCGCACCCCCCATCGTGCTCCATCCCCCATGCTGCGCACCCCCCATCATGCTCCATCCGACATGCTGCGCACCCCCCATCGTGCTCCATCCGACATGCTGCGCACCCCCCATCCTGCTCCATTCCCCATGCTGCGCACCCCCCATCGTGCTCCATCCCCAATGCTGCGCACCCCCATCGTGCTCCATCTCCCATGCTGCGCACCCCCCATCGTGCTCCATCCACCATGCTGCGCACCCCTCATCGTGCTCCATCCCCATGCTGCGCACCCCTCATTGTGCTCCATCCCCCATGTTGCGCACCTCCCATCGTGTTCCATCCCCCATGCTGCGCACCCCCCCATTGTGCTTCATCCCCCATGCTGCGCACCCCCATTGTGCTCCATTCCGCATGCTGTACACCCCCTATTGTACTCCATCCCCCATGCTGCGCACCCCCCCATCGTGCTCTATCCCCCATGCTGCGCACCCCCCATCTTGCTCCATCCAACATGCTGCGCACCCCCCCATCGTGATCCATCCGACATGCTGCACACTCCCCATCGTGCTCCATCCTCCATGCTGCGCAACCCCCATTGTGCTCCATCCTCCATGCTGCGCACCCCACGTCGTGCTCCATCCCCCATGCTGTGCACCCCCCAACCGTGCTCCATCCCCCATGCTGCGCACCTCCATCGTGCTCCATCCCCCATGCTGCGCACCCCCTATCGTGCTACCTCCCCCATGCTGCGCACCCCTCATCGTGCTCCCTCCCCCATGCTGTGCACCCCTCATCGTGCTCCATCTCCCATGCTGCGCACCCCTCATCGTGCTCCATCCCCCATGCTGCGCACCTCCCATCCTGTTCCATTCCCCATGCTGCGCACCCCCCATCGTACTCCATCCCCCATGCTGCGCACCCCCCCATCGTGCTCTATCCTCCATGCTGCACACCCCCCATTGTGCTCCATCCTCCATGCTGCGCACCCCCCATCGTGCTCCATCCCCCATGCTGCGCACCCCCCCATCGTGCTCCATCCCCCATGCTGCGCACCCACCATCGTGCTCCATCCCCCATGCTGCGCACCGCCCATTGTGCTCCATCCGAAATGCTGCGCACCCCCCATCATGCTCCATCCGACATGCTGCGCACCCCCCATCGTGCTCCAATCCCCATGCTGCGCACCCCCCATCGTGCTCCTTCCCCCATGCTGCGCACCTCCCATCGTGTTCCATCCCCTATGCTGCGCACCCCCCATCGTGCTTCATCCCCCATGCTGCGCACCCCCCATCGTGCTTTATCCCCCATGCTGCGCACCCCCTATTGTACTCCACCCCCCATCGTGCTCCATCCCCCATGCTACGCACCCTACATCGTGCTCCATCCGACATGCTGCGCACCCTCCATCGTGCTCCATCCCTCATGCTGCGCACCCCCCATCGTGCTTAATCCCCCATGCTGCACACCCCCCATCGTGCTCCATTCTCCATGCTGCACAACCCCATTGTGCTCCATCCTCCATGCTGCGCACCCCCCATCGTGCTCCCTCCCCCATGCTGCGCACCCCTCATCGTGCTCCATCCCCCATGCTGCGCACCCCCCATCATGCTCCATCCGACATGCTGCGCACCCCCCATCATGCTCCATCTGACATGCTGTGCACCCCCCATTGTGCTCCATCCCTCATGCTGCGCACCCCCATCGTGCTCTATTCCCCATGCTGCGCACCCACTATTGTACTCCATCCCCCATGCTGCGCACCCCCATCGTGCTCCATCCCCCATGCTGCGCACCCCCCATCTTGCTCCATCCGACATGCTGCGCACCCCCCATCGTGATCCATTCGACATGCTGCACACTCCCCATCGTGCTCCATCCTCCATGCTGCGCACCCCCCCATCGTGCTCCATCCCCCATGCTGCGCACCACCCATTGTGCTCCTTCTCCCATACTGCGCATCCCCATCGTGCTCTATCCCCCATGCTGCGCACCCCCCATCGTGCTCCATCTCCCATGCTGCGCACCCCCATCGTGCTCCATCCCCCATGCTGCGCACCCCCCATCGTGCTTCATCCCCCATGCTGCGCACCCCCATCATGCTCCATTTCCCATGCTTCGCACCCCCTATTGTACTCCATCCCCCATGCTGCGCACCCCCCATCGTGCTCCATCCCCCATTCTGCGCACCCCCCATCTTGCTCCATCTGACATGCTGCGCACCCCCCCATTGTGATCCATCCGACGTGCTGCACATTCCCCATCGTGCTCCATCCTCCATGCTGCGCACCCCCCATTGTGCTCCCTCCCCCATGCTGAACATCCCTCATCGTGCTCCCTCCCACATGCTGTGAACCCCTCATCGTGCTCCATCCCCCATGCTGCGCACCCCTCATCGTGCTCCATCCCCCATGCTGCGCACCTCCCATCGTGTTCCATCCCCCATGCTGCGCACCCCCCATCATACTCCATCCCCCATGCTGCGCACCCCCCATCGTGCTCCATCCTCCATGCTGCACACCCCCCATTGTGCTCCATCCTCCATGCTGCGCACCCCCCATCGTGCTCCATCCCACATGCTGCGCACCCCCCCATCGTGCTCCATCCCCCATGCTGCGCACCCCCCATCGTGCTTCATCCCCCATGCTGCGCACCCCCCCATCGTGCTCCATCCCCCATGCTGCGCACCCCCCCATCGTGCTCCATCCCCCATGCTGCGCACCCCCCATTGTGCTCCATCCCCCATGCTGTGCACCCCCCATCGTGCTACATCCCCCATGCTGCGCACCCCCCATCGTGCTCCATCCCCCATGCTGCGCACCCCCCATTGTGCTCCATCCGACATGCTGCGCACCCCCCATCATGCTCCATCCGACATGCTGCGCACCCCCCATCGAGCTCCATGCCCCATGCTGCGCACCCCCCCATCGTGCTCCTTCCCCCATGCTGCGCACCTCTCATTGTGTTCCATCCCCCATGCTGCGCACCCCCCATCCTGCTTCATCCCCCATGCTGCGCACCCCCCATCGTGCTTTATCCCCCATGCTGCGCACCCCCTATTGTACTCCACCCCCCATCGTGCTCCATCCCCCATGCTACGCACCTTACATCGTGCTCCATCCGACATGCTGCGCACCCCCCCATCGTACTCCATCCGATATGCTGCGCACCCCCCATCGTGCTCCATCCCCCATGCTGCGCACCCTCCATCGTGCTTAATCCCCCATGCTGCACACCCCCCATCGTGCTCCATCCTCCATGCTGCGCACCCCCCCATCGTGCTCCATCCTCCATGCTGCACACCCCCATTGTGCTCCATCCTCCATGCTGCGCACCCCCCATCGTGCTCCATCCCTCATGCTGCGCACCCCCCCATCGTGCTCCATCCCCCATGCTGCGCACCCCCCATCGTGCTTCATCCCCCATGCTGCGCACCCCCCATCGTGCTCCATCCCCCATGCTGCGCACCCCCCATCGTGCTCCATCCCCCATGCTGCGCACCCCCATTGTGCTCCATCCCCCATGCTGTGCACCCCCCATTGTGCTCCATCCCCCATGCTGCGCACCCCCCCATCGTGCTCCATCCCCCATGCTGCGCACCCCCCCATTGTGCTCCATCCGACATGCTGCGCACCCCCCATCATGCTCCATCCGACATGCTGCGCACCCCCCATCGAGCTCCATGCCCCATGCTGCGTACCCCCCATCGTGCTCCTTCCCCCATGCTGCGCACCTCTCATTGTGTTCCATCCCCCATGCTGCGCACCCCCCATCGTGCTTCATCCCCCATGCTGCGCACCCCCCATCGTGCTTTATCCCCCATGCTGCGCACCCCCTATTGTACTCCATCCCCCATCGTGCTCCATCCCCCATGCTACGCACCTTACATCGTGCTCCATCCGACATGCTGCGCACCCCCCATCGTGCTCCATCCGATATGCTGCGCACCCCCCATCGTGCTCCATCCCCCATGCTGCGCACCCTCCATCGTGCTTAATCCCCCATGCTGCACACCCCCCATCGTGCTCCATCCTCCATGCTGCACACCCCCATTGTGCTCCATCCTCCATGCTGCGCACCCCCCATCGTGCTCCCTCCCCCATGCTGCGCACCCCTCATCGTGCTCCATCCCCCATGCTGCGCACCCCCCATGATGCTCCATCCGACATGCTGCGCACCCCCCATCATGCTCCATCCGACATGCTGCGCACCCCCCATCGTGATCCATTCGACATGCTGCACACTCCCCATCGTGCTCCATCCTCCATGCTGCGCACCTGCCCATCGTGCTCCATCCCCCATGCTGCGCACCCCCCATTGTGCTCCTTCTCCCATACTGCGCATCCCCATCGTGCTCTATCCCCCATGCTGTGCACCCCCCATCGTGCTCAATCTCCCATGCTGCGCACCCCATCTTGCTCCATCCCCCATGCTGCTCACCCCCCATCGTGCTCCATCCCCCATGCTGCGCACTCCCCATCGTGCTCCATCCCCCATGCTGTGCACCCCCCATCGTGCTCCATCCCCCATGCTGCGCACCCCCTATTGTACTCCATCCCCCATGCTGTGCAGCCCCCATCGTGCTCCATCCCCCATGCTGCGCACCCCCCATCGTGCTCCATCCGACATGCTGCGCACCCCCCATCGTGCTCCATCCCCCATGCTGCGCACCCCCCATCGTGCTCCATCCCCCATGCTGCACACCACCCATCGTGCTCCATCCGACATGCTGCGCACCCCCCCATCATGCTCCATCCTACATGCTGCGCACCCCCCCATCGTGCTCCATCCCCATGCTGCGCACCCCCCATCATGCTCCATCCCCCATGCTGCACATCCCCATCGTGCTCCATCCCCCATGCTGCGCACCCCCCATCGTGCTCCATTCCCCATGCTGCGCACCCCCCATCGTGCTCCATCCCCCATGCTGTGCACCCCCCATCGTGCTTTATCCCCCATGCTGCGCACCCCCTATTGTACTCCACCCCCCATCGTGCTCCATCCCCCATGCTACGCACCCTACATCGTGCTCCATCCGACATGTTGCGCACCCCCCATCGTTCTCCATCCGATATGCTGCGCACCCCCCATCGTGCTTCATCCCCCATGCTGCGCACCCTCCATCGTGCTTAATCCCCCATGCTGCACACCCCCCCATCGTGCTCCATCCTCCATGCTGCACACCCCCATTGTGCTCCATCCTCCATGCTGCGCACCCCCCATCGTGCTCCCTCCCCCATGCTGAGCACCCCTCATCGTGCTCCATCCCCCATGCTGCGCACCCCCCATCATGCTCCATCCGACATGCTGCGCACCCCCCATCATGCTCCATCCGACATGCTGTGCACCCCCCATTGTGCTCCATCCCCCATGCTGCGCACCCCCATCGTGCTCCATTCCCCATGCTGCGCACCCCCTATTGTACTCCATCCCCCATGCTGCGCACCCCCATCGTGCTCCATCCCCTATGCTGCGCACCCCCCATCTTGCTCCATCCGACATGCTGCGCACCCCCCCATCGTGATCCATTCGACATGCTGCACACTCCCCATCGTGCTCCATCCTCCATGCTGCGCACCCCCCCATCGTGCTCCATCCCCCATGCTGCGCACCCCCCATTGTGCTCCTTCTCCCATACTGCGCATCCCCATCGTGCTCTATCCATCATGCTGCGCACCCCCCATCGTGCTCCATCTCCCATGCTGCACACCCCCATCGTGCTCCATCCCCCATGCTGCGCACCCCCTATCGTGCTCCCTCCCCCATGCTGCGCACCCCCTCATCGTGCTCCCTCCCCCATGCTGTGAACCCCTCATCGTGCTCCATCCCCCATGCTGCGCACCCCTCATCGTGCTCCATCCCCCATGCTGCGCACCTCCCATCGTGTTCCATCCCCCATGCTGCGCACCCCCCATCGTACTCCATCCCCCATGCTGCGCACCCCCCATCGTGCTCCATCCTCCATGCTGCACACCCCTCATTGTGCTCCATCCTCCATGCTGCGCACCCCCCATCGTGCTCCATCCCCCATGCTGTGCACCCCCCCATCGTGCTCCATCCCCCATGCTGCGCACCCCCCATCGTGCTTCATCCCCCATGCTGCGCACCCCCCATCGTGCTCCATCCCCCATGCTGCGCACCCCCCATCGTGCTCCATCCCCCATGCTGCGCACCCCCCATCGTGCTCCATCCCCCATGCTGCGCACCCCCCATTGTGCTCCATCCCCCATGCTGTGCACCCCCCATCGTGCTCCATCCCCCTTGCTGCGCACCCCCTATTGTACTCCATCCCCCATGCTGTGCAGCCCCCATCGTGCTCCATCCCCCATGCTGCGCACCCCCCATCGTGCTCCATCCGACATGCTGTGCACCCCCCATCGTGCTCCATCCGATATGCTGCGCACCCCCCATCGTGCTCCATCCCCCATGCTGCGCACCCCCCATCGTGCTCCATCCCCCATGCTGCACACCACCCATCGTGCTCCATCCGACATGTTGCGCACCCCCCATCATGCTCCATCCGACATGCTGCGCACCCCCCCATCATGCTCCATCCGACATGCTGCACACCCCCCATCGTGCTCCATCCCCCATGCTGCGCACCCCCCATCGTGCTCCATCCCCCATGCTGCGCACCCCCATCGTGCTCCATCCCCCATGCTGTGCACCCCCCATCGTGCTTTATCCCCCATGCTGCGCACCCCCTATTGTACTCCACCCCCCATCGTGCTCCATCCCCCATGCTACGCACCCTACATCGTGCTCCATCCGACATGCTGCACACCCCCCATCGTGCTCCATCCGATATGCTGCGCACCCCCCATCGTGCTCTATCCCCCATGCTGCGCACCCTCCATCGTGCTTAATCCCCCATGCTGCACACCCCCCATCGTGCTCCATTCTCCATGCTGCACACCCCCATTGTGCTCCATCCTCCATGCTGCGCACCCCCCATCGTGCTCCCTCCCCCATGCTGCGCACCGCTCATCGTGCTCCATCCCCCATGCTGCGCACCCCCCATCATGCTCCATCCGACATGCTGCGCACCCCCATCATGCTCCATCCGACATGCTGTGCACCCCCCATTGTTCTCCATCCCCCATGCTGCGCACCCCCATCGTGCTCCATTCCCCATGCTGCGCACCCCCTATTGTACTCCATCACCCATGCTGCGCACCCCCATCGTTCTCCATCCCCCATGCTGCGCACCCCCCATCTTGCTCCATCCGACATGCTGCGCACCCCCCATCGTGATCCATTCGACATGCTGCACACTCCCCATCGTGCTCCATCCTCCATGCTGCGCACCCCCCCATCGTGCTCCATCCCCCATGCTGTGCAGCCCCCATCGTGCTCCATCCCCCATGCTGCGCACCCCCCATCGTGCTCCATCCGACATGCTGCGCACCCCCCATCATGCTCCATCTGATATGCTGCGCCCCCCCCATCGTGCTCCATCCCCCATGCTGCGCACCCCCCATCGTGCTCCATCCCCCATGCTGCACACCACCCATCGTGCTCCATCCGACATGCTGCGCACCCCCCATCATGCTCCATCCGACATGCTGCGCCCCCCCCAGCGTGCTCCATCCCCATGCTGCGCACCCCCCATCATGCTCCATCCCCCATGCTGCGCATCCCCATCGTGCTCCATCCCCCATGCTGCGCACCCCCCATCGTGCTCCATCCCCCATGCTGCGCACCCCCCATCGTGCTCCATCCCCCATGCTGTGCACCCCTCATCGTGCTCCATCCCCCATGCTGCGCACCCCCTATTGTACTCCATCCCCCATGCTGTGCAGCCCCCATCATGCTCCATCCGACATGCTGCGCACCCCCCATCGAGCTCCATGCCCCATGCTGCGCACCCCCCATCGTGCTCCTTCCCCAATGCTGCGCACCTCTCATTGTGTTCCATCCCCCATGCTGCGCACCCCCCATCCTGCTTCATCCCCCATGCTGCGCACCCCCCATCGTGCTTTATCCCCCATGCTGCGCACCCCCTATTGTACTCCACCCCCCATCGTGCTCCATCCCCCATGCTACGCACCTTACATCGTGCTCCATCCGACATGCTGCGCACCCCCCATCGTACTCCATCCGATATGCTGCGCACCCCCCATCGTGCTCCATCCCCCATGCTGCGCACCCTCCATCGTGCTTAATCCCCCATGCTGCACACCCCCCATCGTGCTCCATCCTCCATGCTGCGCACCCCCCCATCGTGCTCCATCCTCCATGCTGCACACCCCCCATTGTGCTCCATCCTCCATGCTGCGCACCCCCCCATCGTGCTCCATCCCTCATGCTGCGCACCCCCCCATCGTGCTCCATCCCCCATGCTGCGCACCCCCCATCGTGCTTCATCCCCCATGCTGCGCACCCCCCATCGTGCTCCATCCCCCATGCTGCGCACCCCCATTGTGCTCCATCCCCCATGCTGCGCACCCCCATTGTGCTCCATCCCCCATGCTGTGCACCCCCCATCGTGCTCCATCCCCCATGCTGCGCACCCCCCATCGTGCTCCATCCCCCATGCTGCGCACCCCCCATTGTGCTCCATCCGACATGCTGCGCACCCCCCATCATGCTCCATCCGACATGCTGCGCACCCCCCATCGAGCTCCATGCCCCATGCTGCGTACCCCCCATCGTGCTCCTTCCCCCATACTGCGCACCTCTCATTGTGTTCCATCCCCCATGCTGCGCACCCCCCATCGTGCTTCATCCCCCATGCTGCGCACCCCCCATCGTGCTTTATCCCCCATGCTGCGCACCCCCTATTGTACTCCACCCCCCATCGTGCTCCATCCCCCATGCTACGCACCTTACATCGTGCTCCATCCGACATGCTGCGCACCCCCCATCGTGCTCCATCTGATATGCTGCGCACCCCCCATCGTGCTCCATCCCCCATGCTGCGCACCCTCCATCGTGCTTAATCCCCCATGCTGCACACCCCCCATCGTGCTCCATCCTCCATGCTGCACACCCCCATTGTGCTCCATCCTCCATGCTGCGCACCCCCCATCGTGCTCCCTCCCCCATGCTGCGCACCCCTCATCGTGCTCCATCCCCCATGCTGCTCACCCCCCATGATGCTCCATCCGACATGCTGCGCACCCCCCATCATGCTCCATCCGACATGCTGCGCACCCCCCATCGTGATCCATTCGACATGCTGCACACTCCCCATCGTGCTCCATCCTCCATGCTGCGCACCCGCCCATCGTGCTCCATCCCCCATGCTGCGCACCCCCCATTGTGCTCCTTCTCCCATACTGCGCATCCCCATCGTGCTCTATCCCCCATGCTGTGCACCCCCCATCGTGCTCAATCTCCCATGCTGCGCACCCCATCTTGCTCCATCCCCCATGCTGCTCACCCCCCCATCGTGCTCCATCCCACATGCTGCGCACTCCCCATCGTGCTCCATCCCCCATGCTGTGCACCCCCCATCGTGCTCCATCCCCCATGCTGCGCACCCCCTATTGTACTCCATCCCCCATGCTGTGCAGCCCCCATCGTGCTCCATCCCCCATGCTGCGCACCCCCCCATCGTGCTCCATCCGACATGCTGCGCACCCCCCCATCGTGCTCCATCCCCCATGCTGCGCACCCCCCATCGTGCTCCATCCCCCATGCTGCACACCACCCATCGTGCTCCATCCGACATGCTGCGCACCCCCCATCATGCTCCATCCTACATGCTGCGCACCCCCCATCGTGCTCCATCCCCATGCTGCGCACCCCCCATCATGCTCCATCCCCCATGCTGCACATCCCCATCGTGCTCCATCCCCCATGCTGCGCACCCCCCATCGTGCTCCATTCCCCATGCTGCGCACCCCCCATCGTGCTCCATCCCCCATGCTGTGCACCCCCCATCGTGCTTTATCCCCCATGCTGCGCACCCCCTATTGTACTCCACCCCCCATCGTGTTCCATCCCCCATGCTACGCACCCTACATCGTGCTCCATCCGACATGTTGCGCACCCCCCATCGTGCTCCATCCGATATGCTGCGCACCCCCCATCGTGCTCCATCCCCCATGCTGCGCACCCTCCATCGTGCTTAATCCCCCATGCTGCACACCCCCCATCGTGCTCCATCCTCCATGCTGCACACCCCCATTGTGCTCCATCCTCCATGCTGCGCACCCCCCATCGTGCTCCCTCCCCCATGCTGCGCACCCCTCATCGTGCTCCATCCCCCATGCTGCGCACCCCCCATCATGCTCCATCCGACATGCTGCGCACCCCCCATCATGCTCCATCCGACATGCTGTGCACCCCCCATTGTGCTCCATCCCCCATGCTGCGCACCCCCATCGTGCTTTATTCCCCATGCTGCGCACCCCTTATTGTACTCCATCCCCCATGCTGCGCACCCCCATCGTGCTCCATCCCCTATGCTGCGCACCCCCCATCTTGCTCCATCCGACATGCTGCGCACCCCCCATCGTGATCCATTCGACATGCTGCACACTCCCCATCGTGCTCCATCCTCCATGCTGCGCAACCCTTCATCGTGCTCCATCCCCCATGCTGCGCACCCCCCATTGTGCTCCTTCTCCCATACTGCGCATCCCCATCGTGCTCTATCCCTCATGCTGCGCACCCCCCATCGTGCTCCATCTCCCATGCTGCGCACCCCCATCGTGCTCCATCCCCCATGCTGCGCACCCCCTATCGTGCTCTCTCCCCCATGCTGCGCACCCCTCATCGTGCTCCCTCCCCCATGCTGTGAACCCCTCATCGTGCTCCATCCCCCATGCTGCGCACCCCTCATCGTGCTCCATCCCCCATGCTGCGCACCTCCCATCGTGTTCCATCCCCCATGCTGCGCACCCCCCATCGTACTCCATCCCCCATGCTGCGCACCCCCCATCGTGCTCCATCCTCCATGCTGCACACCCCTCATTGTGCTCCATCCTCCATGCTGCGCACCCCCCATCGTGCTCCATCCCCCATGCTGTGCACCCCCCCCATCGTGCTCCATCCCCCAAGCTGCGCACCCCCCATCGTGCTTCATCCCCCATGCTGCGCACCCCCCCATCGTGCTCCATCCCCCATGCTGCGCACCCCCCATCGTGCTCCATCCCCCATGCTGCGCACCCCCCATCGTGCTCCATCCCCCATGCTGCGCACCCCCATTGTGCTCCATCCCCCATGCTGTGCACCCCCCATTGTGCTCCATCCCCCTTGCTGCGCACCCCTTATTGTACTCAATCCCCCATGCTGTGCAGCCCCCATTGTGCTCCATCCCCCATGCTGCGCACCCCCCATCGTGCTCCATCCGACATGCTGTGCACCCCCCATCGTGCTCCATCCGATATGCTGCGCACCCCTTATCGTGCTCTATCCCCCATGCTGCGCACCCCCCATCGTGCTCCATCCCCCATGCTGCACACCACCCATCGTGCTCCATCCGACATGTTGCGCACCCCCCATCATGCTCCATCCGACATGCTGCGCACCCCCCATCATGCTCCATCCGACATGCTGCACACCCCCCATCGTGCTCCATCCCCCATGCTGCGCACCCCCCATCGTGCTCCATCCCCCATGCTGCGCACCCCCATCGTGCTCCATCCCCCATGCTGTGCACCCCCCATCGTGCTTTATCCCCCATGCTGCGCACCCCCTATTGTACTCCACCCCCCCATCGTGCTCCATCCCCCATGCTACGCACCCTACATCGTGCTCCATCCGACATGCTGCACACCCCCCATCGTGCTCCATCCCCCATGCTGCGCACCCTCCATCGTGCTTAATCCCCCATGCTGCACACCCCCCATCGTGCTCCATTCTCCATGCTGCACACCCCCATTGTGCTCCATCCTCCATGCTGCGCACCCCCCATCGTGCTCCCTCCCCCATGCTGCGCACCGCTCATCGTGCTCCATCCCCCATGCTGCGCACCCCCCATCATGCTCCATCCGACATGCTGCGCACCCCCATCATGCTCCATCCGACATGCTGTGCACCCCCCATTGTTCTCCATCCCCCATGCTGCGCACCCCCATCGTGCTCCATTCCCCATGCTGCGCACCCCCTATTGTACTCCATCACCCATGCTGCGCACCCCCATCGTTCTCCATCCCCCATGCTGCGCACCCCCCATCTTGCTCCATCCGAAATGCTGCGCACCCCCCATCGTGATCCATTCGACATGCTGCACACTCCCCATCGTGCTCCATCCTCTATGCTGCGCACCCCCCCATCGTGCTCCATCCCCCATGCTGTGCAGCCCCCATCGTGCTCCATCCCCCATGCTGCGCACCCCCCATCGTGCTCCATCCGACATGCTGCGCACCCCCCATCATGCTCCATCTGATATGCTGCGCCCCCCCCATCGTGCTCCATCCCCCATGCTGCGCACCCCCCATCGTGCTCCATCCCCCATGCTGCACACCACCCATCGTGCTCCATCCGACATGCTGCGCACCCCCCATCATGCTCCATCCGACATGCTGCGCCCCCCCCAGCGTGCTCCATCCCCATGCTGCGCACCCCCCATCATGCTCCATCCCCCATGCTGCGCATCCCCATCGTGCTCCATCCCCCATGCTGCGCACCCCCCATCGTGCTCCATCCCCCATGCTGCGCACCCCCCATCGTGCTCCATCCCCCATGCTGTGCACCCCTCATCGTGCTCCATCCCCCATGCTGCGCACCCCCTATTGTACTCCATCCCCCATGCTGTGCAGCCCCCATCGTGCTCCATCCCCCATGCTGCGCACCCCCCATCGTGCTCCATCCGACATGCTGCGCACCCCCCATCGTGCTCCATCCGATATGCTGCGCACCCCCCATCATGCTCCATCCCCCATGCTGCGCACCCCTCATCGTGCTCCATCCCCCATGCTGCACACCACCCATCGTGCTCCATCCGACATGCTGCGCACCCCCCATCATGCTCCATCCGACATGCTGCGCACCCCCCATCGTGCTCCATCCCCATGCTGCGCAGCCCCCATCATGCTCCATCCCCCATGCTGCGCATCCCCATCGTGCTCCATCCCCCATGCTGCGCACCCCCCATCGTGCTCCATCCCCCATGCTGCGCACCCCCCATCGTGCTCCATCCCCCATGCTGTGCTCCCCTCATCGTGCTCCATCCCCCATGCTGCGCATCCCTCAACGTGCTCCATCCCCCATGCTGCGCACCCCCCATCGTGCTTCATCCCCCATGCTGCGCACCCCCCATCGTGCTCCATCCCCCATGCTGCGCACCCCCTATTGTACTCCATCCACCATGCTGTGCACCCCCCATCGTGCTCCATCCCCCATGCTGCGCACCCCCCATCGTGCTCCATCCGACATGCTGCACACCCCCCATCGTGCTCCATCCCCCATGCTGCGCACTCCCCATCGTGCTCCATCCCCCATGCTGTGCACCCCCCATCGTGCTCCATCCCCCATGCTGCGCACCCCCTATTGTACTCCATCCCCCATGCTGTGCAGCCCCCATCGTGCTCCATCCCCCATGCTGCGCACCCCCCATCGTGCTCCATCCGACATGCTGCGCACCCCCCATCGTGCTCCATCCCCCATGCTGCGCACCCCCCATCGTGCTCCATCCCCCATGCTGCACACCACCCATCGTGCTCCATCCGACATGCTGCGCACCCCCCATCATGCTCCATCCTACATGCTGCGCACCCCCCATCGTGCTCCATCCCCATGCTGCGCACCCCCCATCATGCTCCATCCCCCATGCTGCACATCCCCATCGTGCTCCATCCCCCATGCTGCGCACCCCCCATCGTGCTCCATTCCTCATGCTGCGCACCCCCCATCGTGCTCCATCCCCCATGCTGTGCACCCCCCATCGTGCTTTATCCCCCATGCTGCGCACCCCCTATTGTACTCCACCCCCCATCGTGTTCCATCCCCCATGCTACGCACCCTACATCGTGCTCCATCCGACATGTTGCGCACCCCCCATCGTGCTCCATCCGATATGCTGCGCACCCCCCATCGTGCTCCATCCCCCATGCTGCGCACCCTCCATCGTGCTTAATCCCCCATGCTGCACACCCCCCATCGTGCTCCATCCTCCATGCTGCACACCCCCATTGTGCTCCATCCTCCATGCTGCGCACCCCCCATCGTGCTCCCTCCCCCATGCTGCGCACCCCTCATCATGCTCCATCCCCCATGCTGCGCACCCCCCATCATGCTCCATCCGACATGCTGCGCACCCCCCATCATGCTCCATCCGACATGCTGTGCACCCCCCATTGTGCTCCATCCCCCATGCTGCGCACCCCCATCGTGCTTTATTCCCCATGCTGCGCACCCCCTATTGTACTCCATCCCCCATGCTGCGCACCCCCATCGTGCTCCATCCCCTATGCTGCGCACCCCCCATCTTGCTCCATCCGACATGCTGCGCACCCCCCATCGTGATCCATTCGACATGCTGCACACTCCCCATCGTGCTCCATCCTCCATGCTGCGCAACCCTTCATCGTGCTCCATCCCCCATGCTGCGCACCCCCCATTGTGCTCCTTCTCCCATACTGCGCATCCCCATCGTGCTCTATCCCTCATGCTGCGCACCCCCCATCGTGCTCCATCTCCCATGCTGCGCACCCCCATCGTGCTCCATCCCCCATGCTGCGCACCCCCTATCGTGCTCTCTCCCCCATGCTGCGCACCCCTCATCGTGCTCCCTCCCCCATGCTGTGAACCCCTCATCGTGCTCCATCCCCCATGCTGCGCACCCCTCATCGTGCTCCATCCCCCATGCTGCGCACCTCCCATCGTGTTCCATCCCCCATGCTGCGCACCCCCCATCGTACTCCATCCCCCATGCTGCGCACCCCCCATCGTGCTCCATCCTCCATGCTGCACACCCCTCATTGTGCTCCATCCTCCATGCTGCGCACCCCCCATCGTGCTCCATCCCCCATGCTGTGCACCCCCCCATCGTGCTCCATCCCCCAAGCTGCGCACCCCCCATCGTGCTTCATCCCCCATGCTGCGCACCCCCCATCGTGCTCCATCCCCCATGCTGCGCACCCCCCATCGTGCTCCATCCCCCATGCTGCGCACCCCCCATCGTGCTCCATCCCCCATGCTGCGCACCCCCATTGTGCTCCATCCCCCATGCTGTGCACCCCCCATCGTGCTCCATCCCCCTTGCTGCGCACCCCTTATTGTACTCAATCCCCCATGCTGTGCAGCCCCCATTGTGCTCCATCCCCCATGCTGCGCACCCCCCATCGTGCTCCATCCGACATGCTGTGCACCCCCCATCGTGCTCCATCCGATATGCTGCGCACCCCTTATCGTGCTCTATCCCCCATGCTGCGCACCCCCCATCGTGCTCCATCCCCCATGCTGCACACCACCCATCGTGCTCCATCCGACATGTTGCGCACCCCCCATCATGCTCCATCCGACATGCTGCGCACCCCCCATCATGCTCCATCCGACATGCTGCACACCCCCCATCGTGCTCCATCCCCCATGCTGCGCACCCCCCATCGTGCTCCATCCCCCATGCTGCGCACCCCCATCGTGCTCCATCCCCCATGCTGTGCACCCCCCATCGTGCTTTATCCCCCATGCTGCGCACCCCCTATTGTACTCCACCCCCCCATCGTGCTCCATCCCCCATGCTACGCACCCTACATCGTGCTCCATCCGACATGCTGCACACCCCCCATCGTGCTCCATCCCCCATGCTGCGCACCCTCCATCGTGCTTAATCCCCCATGCTGCACACCCCCCATCGTGCTCCATTCTCCATGCTGCACACCCCCATTGTGCTCCATCCTCCATGCTGCGCACCCCCCATCGTGCTCCCTCCCCCATGCTGCGCACCGCTCATCGTGCTCCATCCCCCATGCTGCGCACCCCCCATCATGCTCCATCCGACATGCTGCGCACCCCCATCATGCTCCATCCGACATGCTGTGCACCCCCCATTGTTCTCCATCCCCCATGCTGCGCACCCCCATCGTGCTCCATTCCCCATGCTGCGCACCCCCTATTGTACTCCATCACCCATGCTGCGCACCCCCATCGTTCTCCATCCCCCATGCTGCGCACCCCCCATCTTGCTCCATCCGAAATGCTGCGCACCCCCCATCGTGATCCATTCGACATGCTGCACACTCCCCATCGTGCTCCATCCTCCATGCTGCGCACCCCCCCATCGTGCTCCATCCCCCATGCTGTGCAGCCCCCATCGTGCTCCATCCCCCATGCTGCGCACCCCCCATCGTGCTCCATCCGACATGCTGCGCACCCCCCATCATGCTCCATCTGATATGCTGCGCCCCCCCCATCGTGCTCCATCCCCCATGCTGCGCACCCCCCATCGTGCTCCATCCCCCATGCTGCACACCACCCATCGTGCTCCATCCGACATGCTGCGCACCCCCCATCATGCTCCATCCGACATGCTGCGCCCCCCCCAGCGTGCTCCATCCCCATGCTGCGCACCCCCCATCATGCTCCATCCCCCATGCTGCGCATCCCCATCGTGCTCCATCCCCCATGCTGCGCACCCCCCATCGTGCTCCATCCCCCATGCTGCGCACCCCCCATCGTGCTCCATCCCCCATGCTGTGCACCCCTCATCGTGCTCCATCCCCCATGCTGCGCACCCCCTATTGTACTCCATCCCCCATGCTGTGCAGCCCCCATCGTGCTCCATCCCCCATGCTGCGCACCCCCCATCGTGCTCCATCCGACATGCTGCGCACCCCCCATCGTGCTCCATCCGATATGCTGCGCACCCCCCATCATGCTCCATCCCCCATGCTGCGCACCCCTCATCGTGCTCCATCCCCCATGCTGCACACCACCCATCGTGCTCCATCCGACATGCTGCGCACCCCCCATCATGCTCCATCCGACATGCTGCGCACCCCCCATCGTGCTCCATCCCCATGCTGCGCAGCCCCCATCATGCTCCATCCCCCATGCTGCGCATCCCCATCGTGCTCCATCCCCCATGCTGCGCACCCCCCATCGTGCTCCATCCCCCATGCTGCGCACCCCCCATCGTGCTCCATCCCCCATGCTGTGCTCCCCTCATCGTGCTCCATCCCCCATGCTGCGCATCCCTCAACGTGCTCCATCCCCCATGCTGCGCACCCCCCATCGTGCTTCATCCCCCATGCTGCGCACCCCCCATCGTGCTCCATCCCCCATGCTGCGCACCCCCTATTGTACTCCATCCACCATGCTGTGCACCCCCCATCGTGCTCCATCCCCCATGCTGCGCACCCCCCATCGTGCTCCATCCGACATGCTGCACACCCCCCATCGTGCTCCATCCGACATGCT
The DNA here is from genome assembly GCF_048569485.1 of Anomaloglossus baeobatrachus. Classification (NCBI taxonomy): domain Eukaryota; kingdom Metazoa; phylum Chordata; class Amphibia; order Anura; family Aromobatidae; genus Anomaloglossus; species Anomaloglossus baeobatrachus. The sequence continues at coordinate 594,232,325 of NC_134356.1, forward strand.
ACGCACCCCCCATCGTGCTCCATCCCCCATGCTGTGCACCCCCCATCGTGCTCCATCCCCCATGCTGCGCACCCCCATCGTGCTCCATCCCCCATGCTGCGCACCCCCCATCGTGCTTCGTCCCCCATGCTGCGCACCCCCCATCGTGCTCCATCACCAATGCTGCGCACCCCCCATCGTGCTCCATCCCCTATGCTGTGCACCCCCCATCGTGCTCCATCCCCCATGCTGCGCACCCCCATCGTGCTCCATCCCCCATGCTGCGCACCCCCCATCGTGCTTCGTCCCCCATGCTGCGCACCCCCCATCGTGCTCCATCACCAATGCTGCGCACCCCCCATCGTGCTCCATCCCCCATGCTGCGCTCCCCTCATCGTGCTCCATACCCCATGCTACGCACCTCCCATCGTGTTCCATCCCCCATGCTGTGAATCCCCCATCGTGCTTCATCCCCCATGCTGCGCACCCCCCATCGTGCTCCATCCCCCATGCTGCGCACCCCCATCGTGCTCCATTCGACATGCTGCGCACCCCCCATCATACTCCATCCAACATGTTGTGCCCCCCCCATCGTGCTCCATCCCCCATGCTGCGCACCCCCATCGTGCTCCTTCCCCATGCTGCGCATCCCCATCGTGCTCCATCCCCCATGCTGCGCACCCTCCATCGTCCTCCATCCCCCATGCTGTGCACCCCCATCGTGCTCCATCCCCCATGCTGCGCACCCCCCATCGTGCTCCATCCCTCATGCTGTGCACCCCCATCGTGCTCCATCCCCCATGCTGCGCACCCCCCATCGTGCTCCATCCGACATGCTGCGCACCCCCCATCATGCTCCATCCAACATGTTGTGCACCCCCCATCGTGCTCCATCCCCCATGCTGCGCACCCCCATCGTGCTCCTTCCCCATGCTGCGCATCCCCATCGTGCTCCATCCCCCATGCTGCGCACCCTCCATCGTCCTCCATCCCCCATGCTGTGCACCCCCATCGTGCTCCATCCCCCATGCTGCGCACCCCCCATCGTGCTCTATCCCCCATGCTGTGCACCCCCCATCGTGCTCTATCCCCCATGCTGCGCACCCCCAACGTGCTCCATCCCCCATGCTGTGCACCCCCCATCGTGCTCCATCCCCCATGCTGCGCACCCCCCATCTTGCTCCATCCCCCATGCTGCGCACCCCCCATCGTGCTCCATCCGACATGCTGCGCACCCCCCATCATGCTCCATCCGACATGCTGCGCACCCCCCTTCGTGCTCCATCCGACATGCTGCGCACCCCCCATCGTGCTCCATCCCCCATGCTGCGCACCCCCCATCGTGTTCCTTCCCAAATGCTGCGCATCCCCATCGTGCTCCATCTCCCATGCTGCGCACCCCCCATCGTGCTCCATCCCCCATGCTGCGCACCCCCCATCATGCTCCATCCGACATGCTGCGCACCCCCCATCGTGCTCCATCTGACATGCTGCGCATCCCCCATCGTGCTCCATCCCCCATGCTGCGCACCCCCCATCGTGCTCCATCCCCCATGCTGCGCACCCCCATCGTGCTCCATCTCCCATGCTGCGCACGCCTCATCGAGCTCCATCCCCCATGCTGCGCACCCCCCATCGTGCTCCATCCCCCATGCTGCGCACCCCCCATCATGCTCCATCCGACATGCTGCGCACCCCCCATCGTGCTCCATCCGACATGCTGCGCACCCCCCATCGTGCTCCATCCCCCATGCTGCGCACTCCCCATCGTACTCCATCCCCCATGCTAAATACATAGGATCCAACACTTATCAAAAAGCACAGATGTGTGAATCCCACCGGGGATATCACACACTGTGCAGAGCTACTCAGATAGCAATATAAAACAGGAGGAAAATGAGTAACTTGCTTCAAAAAATATGTATTTTATTTTCATTTCACATTTCATGTGCTTAATTTAGTGATACTTTTATTAAATAAGTACAAAATACATATAACCGTATCTAGATCAATGAATAACAACAATTTAAATGGCCGAGAGGAAGGGTGTTAAAAAAGGGGCACAAATTAATTCTGCCAATCTCAAAATGTATAATACGTATCAATAACATGAAAAATTATTTTACATGAAAATATCCACGTGTTCCTACGTTAAAAGAGTAATTACACCACATGCAGATGAAGAAAGAGCAATTTCCCCACTGAGGATTGTGCGAAGAGCTCAATAAGTACATTGCACATACTACCACCCACATTGATCAGTCAAGATCAGAATGTCCTGGTTAATGTAACCCATTCAAAAAGCAAGATCAGTCGGTGGAGCAGTGTCAGCAGATGCCGAAGCAGAGCCCATGCACAGCTTGCTAAAAAGCGGATCAAAGGCCCAAATTCTCACCAGCAAGGGTTATCAATATGTCAGAAAATAGACGTGTATAACTATATCAAAGAAGGTTGCGCATGACGCTCCGATCAAAGACTGCACAACATACTGACCAACCGGGTTATAGGAGGGTGTGCATAGTAGTTACCCAGTCTTGGTACAGCAATGTTAGTACAAATCCAAAAGAGAGCAACCGCACACCTCATTAAGGGGGTCCCAATATTAAATTATATTAATGGTGCAGACAGTCATGCAGAGGTCCCACCCGCATCGTACACAGAACGCTGCACTGATGGTCACCACATACTCCTATCTCCAGACGTCAGTATGCTATAAGAATCATGTGCCTGGGACTCAATGCAGCAATACTGAGTACATGCAGGAGAGGACCCACTACATACCGTACAATGCTGGTGTAACGCAGGAAACACAACGGCAGGCAGGAAGAATAGATGAGGAGGGGAATACACCCCGAAACAGACTCCAACGTACGTTTCACGAGGAAATATAATGTAACCACGCTTCGTCAGGGAGTCATCCCTCCATCCCCCTTGCTGCGCACCCCCTATTGTACTCCATCCCCCATGCTGTGCAGCCCCCATCGTGCTCCATCCCCCATGCTGCGCACCCCCATCGTGCTCCATCTCCCATGCTGCGCACCCCTCATCGAGCTCCATCCCCCATGCTGCGCACCCCCAATCGTGCTCCATCCCCCATGCTGCGCACCCCTCATCGTGCTCCATCCCCCATTCTGCGCACCCCTCATTGTGCTCCATCCCCCATGCTGCGCAACTCCCATCGTGTTCCATCCCCCATGCTGCGCACCCCCCATCGTGCTCCATTTCCCATGCTGCGCACCCCCTATTGTACTCCATCCCCCATGCTGCGCAACCCCCATCGTGCTCCATCCCCCATGCTGCGCACCCCCCATCTTGCTCCATCCGACATGCTGCGCACCCCCCATCGTGATCCATCCGACATGCTGCACACTCCCCATCGTGCTCCATCCTCCATGCTGCGCACCCCCCATTGTGCTCCATCCTCCATGCTGCGCACCCCACATCGTGCTCCATCCCCCATGCTGCGCACCCCCCCATCGTGCTCCATCCCCCATGCTGCGCACCCCCATCGTGCTCCATCCCCCATGCTGCGCACAACCTATCGTGCTCCCTACCCCATGCTGCGCACCCCTCATCGTGCTCCCTCCCCCATGCTGTGCACCCCTCATCGTGCTCCATCCCCCATGCTGCGCACCCCTCATCGTGCTCCATCCCCCAAGCTGTGCACCTCCCATCGTGTTCCATCCCCCATGCTGCGCACCCCCCATCGTACTCCATCCCCCATGCTGTGCACCCCCCATCGTGCTCCTTCCTCCATGCTGCACACCCCCCATTGTGCTCCATCCTCCATGCTGCGCACCCCCCATCGTGCTCCATCCCCCATGCTGCGCACCCCCCCATCGTGCTCCATCCCCCATGCTGCGCACCCCCCATAGTGCTTCATCCCCCATGCTGCGCACCCGCCATCGTGCTCCATCCTCCATGCTGCGCACCCCCCATCGTGCTCCATCCCCCATGCTGCGCACCCCCCCATCGTGCTCCATCCCCCATGCTGCGCACCCCCCATAGTGCTTCATCCCCCATCATGCTCCATCCGACATGCTGCGCACCCCCCATCATGCTCCATCCGACATGCTGTGCACCCCCCATTGTGCTCCATCCCCCATGCTGCGCACCCCCATCGTGCTCCATTCCCCATGCTGCGCACCCCCTATTGTACTCCATCCCCCATGCTGCGCACCCCCATCGTGCTCCATCCCCTATGCTGCGCACCCCCCATCTTGCTCCATCCGACATGCTGCGCACCCCCCATCGTGATCCATTCGACATGCTGCACACTCCCCATCGTGCTCCATCCTCCATGCTGCGCACCCCCCCATCGTGCTCCATCCCCCATGCTGCGCACCCCCCATTGTGCTCCTTCTCCCATACTGCGCATCCCCATCGTGCTCTATCCCCCATGCTGCGCACCCCCCATCGTGCTCCATCTCCCATGCTGCGCACCCCCATCGTGCTCCATCCCCCATGCTGCGCACCCCCTATCGTGCTCCCTCCCCCATGCTGCGCACCCCTCATCGTGCTCCCTCCCCCATGCTGTGAACCCCTCATCGTGCTCCATCCCCCATGATGCGCACCCCTCATCGTGCTCCATCCCCCATGCTGCGCACCTCCCATCGTGTTCCATCCCCCATGCTGCGCACCCCCCATCGTACTCCATCCCCCATGCTGCGCACCCCCCATCGTGCTCCATCCTCCATGCTGCACACCCCTCATTGTGCTCCATCCTCCATGCTGCGCACCCCCCATCGTGCTCCATCCCCCATGCTGTGCACCCCCCCATCGTGCTCCATCCCCCCCGCTGCGCACCCCCCATCGTGCTTCATCCCCCATGCTGCGCACCCCCCATCGTGCTCCATCCCCCATGCTGCGCACCCCCCATCGTGCTCCATCCCCCATGCTGCGCACCCCCATTGTGCTCCATCCCCCATGCTGTGCACCCCCCATCGTGCTCCATCCCCCTTGCTGCGCACCCCCTATTGTACTCCATCCCCCATGCTGTGCAGCCCCCATCGTGCTCCATCCCCCATGCTGCGCACCCCCCATCGTGCTCCATCCGACATGCTGTGCACCCCCCATCGTGCTCCATCCGATATGCTGCGCACCCCCCATCGTCCTCCATCCCCCATGCTGCGCACCCCCCATCGTGCTCCATCCCCCATGCTGCACACCACCCATCGTGCTCCATCCGACATGTTGCGCACCCCCCATCATGCTCCATCCGACATGCTGCGCACCCCCCATCATGCTCCATCCGACATGCTGCACACCCCCCATCGTGCTCCATCCCCCATGCTGCGCACCCCCCATCGTGCTCCATCCCCCATGCTGCGCACCCCCCATCGTGCTCCATCCCCCATGCTGTGCACCCCCCATCGTGCTTTATCCCCCATGCTGCGCACCCCCTATTGTACTCCACCCCCCATCGTGCTCCATCCCCCATGCTACGCACCCTACATCGTGCTCCATCCGACATGCTGCACACCCCCCATCGTGCTCCATCCGATATGCTGCGCACTCCCCATCGTGCTCCATCCCCCATGCTGCGCACCCTCCATCGTGCTTAATCCCCCATGCTGCACACCCCCCATCGTGCTCCATCCTCCATGCTGCACACCCCCATTGTGCTCCTTCCTAATGCTGCGCACCCCCCATCGTGCTCCCTCCCCCATGCTGCGCACCGCTCATCGTGCTCCATCCCCCATGCTGCGCACCCCCCATCATGCTCCATCCGACATGCTGCGCACCCCCATCATGCTCCATCCGACATGCTGTGCACCCCCCATTGTTCTCCATCCCCCATGCTGCGCACCCCCATCGTGCTCCATTCCCCATGCTGCGCACCCCCTATTGTACTCCATCACCCATGCTGCGCACCCCCATCGTTCTCCATCCCCCATGCTGCGCACCCCCCATCTTGCTCCATCCGACATGCTGCGCACCCCCCATCGTGATCCATTCGACATGCTGCACACTCCCCATCGTGCTCCATCCTCCATGCTGCGCACCCCCCCATCGTGCTCCATCCCCCATGCTGTGCAGCCCCCATCGTGCTCCATCCCCCATGCTGCGCACCCCCCATCGTGCTCCATCCGACATGCTGCGCACCCCCCATCATGCTCCATCTGATATGCTGCGCCCCCCCATCGTGCTCCATCCCCCATGCTGCGCACCCCCCATCGTGCTCCATCCCCCATGCTGCACACCACCCATCGTGCTCCATCCGACATGCTGCGCACCCCCCATCATGCTCCATCCGACATGCTGCGCCCCCCCCAGCGTGCTCCATCCCCATGCTGCGCACCCCCCATCATGCTCCAACCCCCATGCTGCGCATCCCCATCGTGCTCCATCCCCCATGCTGCGCACCCCCCATCGTGCTCCATCCCCCATGCTGCGCACCCCCCATCGTGCTCCATCCCCCATGCTGTGCACCCCTCATCGTGCTCCATCCCCCATGCTGCGCACCCCCTATTGTACTCCATCCCCCATGCTGCGCAGCCCCCATCGTGCTCCATCCCCCATGCTGCGCACCCCCCATCGTGCTCCATCCGACATGCTGCGCACCCCCCATCGTGCTCCATCCGATATGCTGCGCACCCCCCATCATGCTCCATCCCCCATGCTGCGCACCCCTCATCGTGCTCCATCCCCCATGCTGCACACCACCCATCGTGCTCCATCCGACATGCTGCGCACCCCCCATCATGCTCCATCCGACATGCTGCGCACCCCCCATCGTGCTCCATCCCCATGCTGCGCAGCCCCCATCATGCTCCATCCCCCATGCTGCGCATCCCCATCGTGCTCCATCCCCCATGCTGCGCACCCCCCATCGTGCTCCATCCCCCATGCTGCGCACCCCCCATCGTGCTCAATCCCCCATGCTGTGCTCCCCTCATCGTGCTCCATCCCCCATGCTGCGCATCCCTCATCGTGCTCCATCCCCCATGCTGCGCACCCCCCATCGTGCTTCATCCCCCATGCTGCGCACCCCCCATCGTGCTCCATCCCCCATGCTGCGCACCCCCTATTGTACTCCATCCCCCATGCTGTGCACCCCCCATCGTGCTCCTTCCTCCATGCTGCACACCCCCCATTGTGCTCCATCCTCCATGCTGCGCACCCCCCATCGTGCTCCATCCCCCATGCTGCGCACCCCCCCATCGTGCTCCATCCCCCATGCTGCGCACCCCCCATAGTGCTTCATCCCCCATGCTGCGCACCCGCCATCGTGCTCCATCCTCCATGCTGCGCACCCCCCATCGTGCTCCATCCCCCATGCTGCGCACCCCCCCATCGTGCTCCATCCCCCATGCTGCGCACCCCCCATAGTTCTTCATCCCCCATCATGCTCCATCCGACATGCTGCGCACCCCCCATCATGCTCCATCCGACATGCTGTGCACCCCCCATTGTGCTCCATCCCCCATGCTGCGCACCCCCATCGTGCTCCATTCCCCATGCTGCGCACCCCCTATTGTACTCCATCCCCCATGCTGCGCACCCCCATCGTGCTCCATCCCCTATGCTGCGCACCCCCCATCTTGCTCCATCCGACATGCTGCGCACCCCCCATCGTGATCCATTCGACATGCTGCACACTCCCCATCGTGCTCCATCCTCCATGCTGCGCACCCCCCCATCGTGCTCCATCCCCCATGCTGCGCACCCCCCATTGTGCTCCTTCTCCCATACTGCGCATCCCCATCGTGCTCTATCCCCCATGCTGCGCACCCCCCATCGTGCTCCATCTCCCATGCTGCGCACCCCCATCGTGCTCCATCCCCCATGCTGCGCACCCCCTATCGTGCTCCCTCCCCCATGCTGCGCACCCCTCATCGTGCTCCCTCCCCCATGCTGTGAACCCCTCATCGTGCTCCATCCCCCATGCTGCGCACCCCTCATCGTGCTCCATCCCCCATGCTGCGCACCTCCCATCGTGTTCCATCCCCCATGCTGCGCACCCCCCATCGTACTCCATCCCCCATGCTGCGCACCCCCCATCGTGCTCCATCCTCCATGCTGCACACCCCTCATTGTGCTCCATCCTCCATGCTGCGCACCCCCCATCGTGCTCCATCCCCCATGCTGTGCACCCCCCCATCGTGCTCCATCCCCCCCGCTGCGCACCCCCCATCGTGCTTCATCCCCCATGCTGCGCACCCCCCATCGTGCTCCATCCCCCATGCTGCGCACCCCCCATCGTGCTCCATCCCCCATGCTGCGCACCCCCCATCGTGCTCCATCCCCCATGCTGCGCACCCCCATTGTGCTCCATCCCCCATGCTGTGCACCCCCCATCGTGCTCCATCCCCCTTGCTGCGCACCCCCTATTGTACTCCATCCCCCATGCTGTGCAGCCCCCATCGTGCTCCATCCCCCATGCTGCGCACCCCCCATCGTGCTCCATCCGACATGCTGTGCACCCCCCATCGTGCTCCATCCGATATGCTGCGCACCCCCCATCGTCCTCCATCCCCCATGCTGCGCACCCCCCATCGTGCTCCATCCCCCATGCTGCACACCACCCATCGTGCTCCATCCGACATGTTGCGCACCCCCCATCATGCTCCATCCGACATGCTGCGCACCCCCCATCATGCTCCATCCGACATGCTGCACACCCCCCATCGTGCTCCATCCCCCATGCTGCGCACCCCCCATCGTGCTCCATCCCCCATGCTGCGCACCCCCCATCGTGCTCCATCCCCCATGCTGTGCACCCCCCATCGTGCTTTATCCCCCATGCTGCGCACCCCCTATTGTACTCCACCCCCCATCGTGCTCCATCCCCCATGCTACGCACCCTACATCGTGCTCCATCCGACATGCTGCACACCCCCCATCGTGCTCCATCCGATATGCTGCGCACTCCCCATCGTGCTCCATCCCCCATGCTGCGCACCCTCCATCGTGCTTAATCCCCCATGCTGCACACCCCCCATCGTGCTCCATCCTCCATGCTGCACACCCCCATTGTGCTCCTTCCTAATGCTGCGCACCCCCCATCGTGCTCCCTCCCCCATGCTGCGCACCGCTCATCGTGCTCCATCCCCCATGCTGCGCACCCCCCATCATGCTCCATCCGACATGCTGCGCACCCCCATCATGCTCCATCCGACATGCTGTGCACCCCCCATTGTTCTCCATCCCCCATGCTGCGCACCCCCATCGTGCTCCATTCCCCATGCTGCGCACCCCCTATTGTACTCCATCACCCATGCTGCGCACCCCCATCGTTCTCCATCCCCCATGCTGCGCACCCCCCATCTTGCTCCATCCGACATGCTGCGCACCCCCCATCGTGATCCATTCGACATGCTGCACACTCCCCATCGTGCTCCATCCTCCATGCTGCGCACCCCCCCATCGTGCTCCATCCCCCATGCTGTGCAGCCCCCATCGTGCTCCATCCCCCATGCTGCGCACCCCCCATCGTGCTCCATCCGACATGCTGCGCACCCCCCATCATGCTCCATCTGATATGCTGCGCCCCCCCATCGTGCTCCATCCCCCATGCTGCGCACCCCCCATCGTGCTCCATCCCCCATGCTGCACACCACCCATCGTGCTCCATCCGACATGCTGCGCACCCCCCATCATGCTCCATCCGACATGCTGCGCCCCCCCCAGCGTGCTCCATCCCCATGCTGCGCACCCCCCATCATGCTCCATCCCCCATGCTGCGCATCCCCATCGTGCTCCATCCCCCATGCTGCGCACCCCCCATCGTGCTCCATCCCCCATGCTGCGCACCCCCCATCGTGCTCCATCCCCCATGCTGTGCACCCCTCATCGTGCTCCATCCCCCATGCTGCGCACCCCCTATTGTACTCCATCCCCCATGCTGCGCAGCCCCCATCGTGCTCCATCCCCCATGCTGCGCACCCCCCATCGTGCTCCATCCGACATGCTGCGCACCCCCCATCGTGCTCCATCCGATATGCTGCGCACCCCCCATCATGCTCCATCCCCCATGCTGCGCACCCCTCATCGTGCTCCATCCCCCATGCTGCACACCACCCATCGTGCTCCATCCGACATGCTGCGCACCCCCCATCATGCTCCATCCGACATGCTGCGCACCCCCCATCGTGCTCCATCCCCATGCTGCGCAGCCCCCATCATGCTCCATCCCCCATGCTGCGCATCCCCATCGTGCTCCATCCCCCATGCTGCGCACCCCCCCATCGTGCTCCATCCCCCATGCTGCGCACCCCCCATCGTGCTCAATCCCCCATGCTGTGCTCCCCTCATCGTGCTCCATCCCCCATGCTGCGCATCCCTCATCGTGCTCCATCCCCCATGCTGCGCACCCCCCATCGTGCTTCATCCCCCATGCTGCGCACCCCCCATCGTGCTCCATCCCCCATGCTGCGCACCCCCTATTGTACTCCATCCACCATGCTGTGCACCCCCCATCGTGCTCCATCCCCCATGCTGCGCACCCCCCATCGTGCTCCATCCGACATGCTGCGCACCCCCCATCGTGCTCCATCCGACATGCTACGCACCCCCCATCGTGCTCCATCCCCCATGCTGTGCACCCCCCATCGTGCTCCATCCCCCATGCTGCGCACCCCCATCGTGCTCCATCCCCCATGCTGCGCACCCCCCATCGTGCTCCGTCCCCATGCTGCGCACCCCCCATCGTGCTCCATCACCAATGCTGCGCACCCCCCATCGTGCTCCATCCCCTATGCTGTGCACCCCTCATCGTGCTCCATCCCCCATGCTGCGCTCCCCTCATCGTGCTCCATACCCCATGCTGCGCACCTCCCATCGTGTTCCATCCCCCATGCTGCGAACCCCCTCATCGTGCTTCATCCCCCATGCTGCGCACCCCCCATCGTGCTCCATCCCCCAAGCTGCGCACCCCCATGGTGCTCCATTCGACATGCTGCGCACCCCCCATCATGCTCCATCCAACATGTTGTGCACCCCCCATCGTGCTCCATCCCCCATGCTGCACACCCCCATCGTGCTCCTTCCCCATGCTGCGCATCCCCATCGTGCTCCATCCCCCATGCTGCGCACCCTCCATCGTCCTCCATCCCCCATGCTGTGCACCCCCATCGTGCTCCATCCCCCATGCTGCGCATCCCACATCGTGCTCCATCCCCCATGCTGTGCACCCCCATCGTGCTCCATCCCCCATGCTGCGCACCTCCCATCGTGCTCCATCCGACATGCTGCGCACCCCCCATCATGCTCCATCCAACATGTTGTGCACCCCCCATCGTGCTCCATCCCCCATGCTGCGCACCCCCATCGTGCTCCTTCCCCATGCTGCGCATCCCCATCGTGCTCCATCCCCCATGCTGCGCACCCTCCATCGTCCTCCATCCCCCATGCTGTGCACCCCCATCGTGCTCCATCCCCCATGCTGCGCACCCCCCATCGTGCTCCATCCCCCATGCTGTGCACCCCCCATCGTGCTCTATCCCCCATGCTGCGCACCCCCAACGTGCTCCATCCCCCATGCTGTGCACCCCCCATCGTGCTCCATCCCCCATGCTGCGCACCCCCCATCTTGCTCCATCCCCATGCTGCGCACCCCCCATCGTGCTCCATCCGACATGCTGCGCACCCCCCATCATGCTCCATCCGACATGCTGCGCACCCCCCTTCGTGCTCCATCCGACATGCTGCGCACCCCCATCGTGCTCCATCCCCCATGCTGCACACCCCCCATCGTGCTCCTTCCCAAATGCTGCGCATCCCCATCGTGCTCCATCTCCCATGCTGCGCACCCCCCATCGTGCTCCATCCCCCATGCTGCGCACCCCCCCATCATGCTCCATCCGACATGCTGCGCACCCCCCATCGTGCTCCATCCGACATGCTGCGCATCTTCCATCGTGCTCCATCCCCCATGCTGCGCACACCCCATCGTGCTCCATCCCCCATGCTGCGCACCCCCATCGTGCTCCATCTCCCATGCTGCGCACCCCTCATCGAGCTCCATCCCCCATGCTGCGCACCCCCCCATCGTGCTCCATCCCCCATGCTGTGCACCCCCCATCATGCTCCATCCGACATGCTGCGCACCCCCCATCGTGCTCCATCCGACATGCTGCGCACCCCTCATCGAGCTCCATCCCCCATGCTGCGCACCCCCAATCGTGCTCCATCCCCCATGCTGCGCACCCCTCATCGTGCTCCATCCCCCATTCTGCGCACCCCTCATTGTGCTCCATCCCCCATGCTGCGCAACTCCCATCGTGTTCCATCCCCCATGCTGCGTACCCCCCATCGTGCTCCATTTCCCATGCTGCGCACCCCCTATTGTACTCCATCCCCCATGCTGCGCAACCCCCATCGTGCTCCATCCCCATGCTGCGCACCCTCCATCTTGCTCCATCCGACATGCTGCGCACCCCCCATCGTGATCCATCCGACATGCTGCACACTCCCCATCGTGCTCCATCCTCCATGCTGCGCACCCCCCATTGTGCTCCATCCTCCATGCTGCGCACCCCACATCGTGCTCCATCCCCCATGCTGCGCACCCCCCCATCGTGCTCCATCCCCCATGCTGCGCACCCCCATCGTGCTCCATCCCCCATGCTGCGCACAACCTATCGTGCTTCGTACCCCATGCTGCGCACCCCTCATCGTGCTCCCTCCCCCATGCTGTGCACCCCTCATCGTGCTCCATCCCCCATGCTGCGCACCCCTCATCGTGCTCCATCCCCCAAGCTGTGCACCTCCCATCGTGTTCCATCCCCCATGCTGCGCACCCCCCATCGTACTCCATCCCCCATGCTGTGCACCCCCCATCGTGCTCCATCCTCCATGCTGCACACCCCCCATTGTGCTCCATCCTCCATGCTGCGCACCCCCCATCGTGCTCCATCCCCATGCTGCGCACCCCCCCATTGTGCTCCATCCCCCATGCTGCGCACCCCCCATAGTGCTTCATCCCCCATGCTGCGCACCCGCCATCGTGCTTCATCCCCCATGCTGTGCACCCCCCATCGTGCTCCATCCCCCATGCTGCGCACCCCCCATCGTGCTCCATCCCCCATGCTGCGCACCCCCCATCGTGCTCCATCCCCCATGCTGCGCACCCCCATTGTGCTCCATCCCCCATGCTGTGCACCCCCCATCCTGCTCCATCCCCATGCTGCGCACCCCCCATGGTGCTCCATCCCTCATGCTGCGCACCCCCCATTGTGCTCCATCCGACATGCTGCGCACCCCCCCATCATGCTCCATCCGACATGCTGCGCACCCCCCCATCGTGCTCCATCCCCCATGCTGCGCACCCCCATCGTGCTCCTTCCCCCATGCTGCGCACCTCCTATCGTGTTCTATCCCCCATGCTGCGCACCCCCCATCGTGCTTCATCCCCCATGCTGCGCACCCCCCATCGTGCTTTATCCCCATGCTGCGCACCCCCTATTGTACTCCACCCCCCATCGTGCTCCGTCCCCCATGCTACGCACCCTACATCGTGCTCCATCCGACATGCTGCGCACCCCCCATCGTGCTCCATCCGATATGCTGCGCACCCCCCATCGTGCTCCATCCCCCATGCTGCGCACCCCCCATCGTGCTCCTTCCCTAATGCTGCGCATCCCCATCGTGCTCCATCTCCCATGTTGCGCACCCCCCATCGTGCTCCATCCCCCATGCTGTGCACCCCCCATCATGCTCCATCCGACATGCTGCGCACCCCCCCATCGTGCTCCATCCGACATGCTGCGCACCCCCCATCGTGCTCCATCCCCCATGCTGCGCACCCCCCATCGTGCTCCATCCACCATGCTGCGCACCCCCATCGTGCTCCATCTCCCATGCTGTGCACCCCTCATCGTGCTCCATCCCCCATGCTGCGCACCCCTCATCGTGCTCCATCCCCCATGCTGCGCACCCCTCATCGTGCTCCATCCCCATGCTGCGCACCCCTCATTGTGCTCCATCCCCCATGCTGCGCACCTCCCATCGTGTTCCATCCCCCGTGCTGCGCACCCCCCCATCGTGCTCCATTCCCATGCTGCGCACCCCCTATTGTACTCCATCCCCCATGCTGCGCACCCCCCATCGTGCTCCATCCCCCATGCTGCGCACCCCCCATCTTGCTCCATCCGACATGCTGCGCACCCCACATCGTGATCCATCCGACATGCTGCTCACTCCCCATCGTGCTCCATCCTCCATGCTGCGCACCCCCATTGTGCTCCATCCTCCATGCTGCGCACCCCACATCGTACTCCATCCCCCATGCTGCGCACCCCCCCATCGTGCTCCATCCCCCAAGCTGCGCACCCCCATCGTGCTCCATCCCCCATGCTGCGCACCCCCTATCGTGCTCCCTACCCCATGCTGCGCACCCCTCATCGTGCTCCCTCCCCCATGCTGTGCACCCCTCATCGTGCTCCATCCCCCATGCTGCGCACCCCTCATCGTGCTCCATCCCCCATGCTGCGCACCTCCCATCGTGTTCCATCCCCCATGCTGCGCACCCCGCATCGTACTCCATCCCCCATGCTGCGCACCCCCCATCGTGCTCCATCCTCCATGCTGCACACCCCCCATTGTGCTCCATCCTCCATGCTGCGCACCCCCCATCGTGCTCAATCCCCCATGCTGCGCACCCCCCCATCGTGCTCCATCCCCCATGCTGCGCACTCCCCATCGTGCTTCATCCCCCATGCTGCGCACCCCCCATCGTGCTTCATCCCCCATGCTGTGCACCCCCCATCGTGCTCCATCCCCCATGCTGCGCACCCCCCATCGTGCTCCATCCCCCATGCTGCGCACCCCCATCGTGCTCCATCCCCCATGCTGCGCACCCCCATTGTGCTCCATCCCCCATGCTGTGCACCCCCCATCGTGCTCCATCCCCCATTCTGCGCACCCCCCATCGTGCTCCATCCCCCATGCTGCGCACTCTCCATTGTGCTCCATCCGACATGCTGCGCACCCCCTATCATGCTCCATCTGACATGCTGCGCACCCCCCATCGTGCTCCATTCCCCATGCTGCGCACCCCCCATCGTGCTCCTTCCCCCATGCTGCGCACCTCCCATCGTGTTCCATCCCCCATGCTGCGCACCCCCCATCGTGCTTCATCCCCCATGCTGCGCACCCCCCATCGTGCTTTATCCCCCATGCTGCGTACCCCCTATTGTACTCCACCCCCCATCGTGCTCCATCCCCCATGCTATGCACCCTACATCGTGCTCTATCTGACATGCTGCGCACCCCCCATCGTGCTCCATCCGATATGCTGCGCACCCCCCATCGTGCTCCATCCCCCATGCTGCGCACCCCCCATCGTGCTCAATCTCCCATGCTGCACACCCCCATCGTGCTCCATCCTCCATGCTGCACACCCCCATTGTGCTTCATCCGATATGCTGCGCACCCCCCATCGTGCTCAATCCCCCATACTGCGCACCCTCCATCGTGCTCAATCTCCCATGCTGCACACCCCCATCGTGCTCCATCCTCCATGCTGCACACCCCCATTGTGCTCCATCCTCCATGCTGCGCACCCCCTATCGTGCTCCCTACCCCATGCTGCGCACCCCTCATCGTGCTCCCTCCCCCATGCTGTGCACCCCCCGCTTACGTGCTCCATCCCCCATGCTACGCACCCCTCATCGTGCTCCATCCCCCAAGCTGTGCACCTCCCATCGTGTTCCAACCCCCATGCTGCGCACCCCCCATTGTACTCCATCCCCCATGCTGTGCACCCCCCATCGTGCTCCATCCTCCATGCTTCACACCCCCCATTGTGCTCCATCCTCCATGCTGCGCACCCCCCATCGTGCTCCATCCCCCATGCTGCGCACCCCCCATCGTGCTTCATCCCCCATGCTGCACACCCCCCATCGTGCTTCATCCCCCATGCTGTGCACCCCCCATCGTGCTCCATCCCCCATGCTGCGCACCCCCCATCGTGCTCCATCCCCCATGCTGCGCACCCCCCATCGTGCTCCATCCCCCATGCTGCGCACCCCCATCGTGCTCCATCCCCCATGCTGTGCACCCCCCATCGTGCTCCATCCCCCATGCTGCGCACCCCCCATGGTGCTCCATCCCTCATGCTGCACACCCCCCATTGTGCTCCATCCGACATGCTGCGCACCCCCCATCATGCTCTATCCGACATGCTGCGCACCCCCCATCGTGCTCCATCCCCCATGCTGCGCACCCCCCATCGTGCTCCTTCCCCCATGCTGCGCACCTCCCATCGTGTTCTATCCCCCATGCTGCGCACCCCCCATCGTGCTTCATCCCCCATGCTGCGCACCCCCCATCGTGCTTTATCCCCCATGCTGCGCACCCCCTATTGTAATCCACCCCCCATCGTGCTCCGTCCCCCATGCTACGCACCCTACATCGTGCTCCATCCGACATGCTGCGCACCCCCCATCGTGCTCCATCCGATATGCTGCGCACCCCCCATCTTGCTCCATCCCCCATGCTGCGCACCCCCCATCGTGCTCCTTCCCTAATGCTGCGCATCCCCATCGTGCTCCATCTCCCATGTTGCGCACCCCCCATCGTGCTCCATCCCCCATGCTGCGCACCCCCCATCATGCTCCATCCGACATGCTGCGCACCCCCCATCATGCTCCATCCGACATGCTGCGCACCCCCCCATCGTGCTCCATCCCCCATGCTGTGCACCCCCATTGTGCTCCATCTGATATGCTGCGCACCCCCCATCGTGCTCAATCCCCCATGCTGCACACCCCCCATCGTGCTCCATCCTCCATGCTGCACACCCCTATTGTGCTCCATCCTCCATGCTGCGCACCCCCCATCGTGCTCCCTCCCCCATGCTGCGCACCCCTCATCGTGCTCCATCCCCCATGCTGCGCACCCCCCATCGTGCTCCATCCGACATGCTGCGCACCCCCCATCATGCTCCATCCGACATGCTGTGCACCCCCCATCGTGCTCCATCCCCCATGCTGCGCACCCCCTATTGTACTCCATCCCCCATGCTGCGCACTCCCATCGTGCTCCATCCCCCATGCTGCGCACCCCCCATCTTGCTCCATCCGACATGCTGCGCACCCCCCATCGTGATCCATCCGACATGCTGCACACTCCCCATCGTGCTCCATCCTCCATGCTGCTCACCCCCCATCGTGCTCCATCCCCCATGCTGCGCACCCCCTATCGTGCTCCATCCCCCATGCTGCGCATTCCTCATCGTGCTCCCTCCCCCATGCTGCGCACCCCTCATCGTGCTCCTTCCCCTATGCTGCGCACCCCTCATCGTGCTCCATCCCCCATGCTGCGCACCTCCCATCGTGTTCCATCCCCCATGTTGCGCACCCCCCATCGTGCTCCATCCCCCATGCTGCACACCCCCCATCGTGCTTCATCCCCCATGCTGCGCACCCCCCATCGTGCTCCTTCCCCCATGCTGCGCACCTCCCATCGTGTTCCATCCCCCATGCTGCGCACCTCCCATCGTGCTTCATCCCCCATGCTGCGCACCCCCCATCGTGCTTTATCCCCCATGCTGCGCACCCTCTATTGTAATCCACCCCCCATCGTGCTCCGTCCCCCATGCTACGCACCCTACATCGTGCTCCATCCGACATGCTGCGCACCCCCCATCGTGCTCCATCCGATATGCTGTGCACCCCCCATCGTGCTCCATCCCCCATGCTGCGCACCCCCCATCGTGCTCCTTCCCTAATGCTGCGCATCCCCATCGTGCTCCATCTCCCATGTTGCGCACCCCCCATCGTGCTCCATCCCCCATGCTGCGCACCCCCCATCATGCTGCATCCGACATGCTGCGCACCCCCCATCGTGCTCCATCCGACATGCTGCGCACCCCCCATCGTGCTCCATCCCCCATGCTGTGCACCCCCCATCGTGCTCCATCCACCATGCTGCGCACCCCCATCGTGCTCCATCTCCCATGCTGCGCACCCCTCATCGTGCTCCATCACCCATGCTGCGCACCCCCCATCGTGCTCCATCCCCCATGCTGCGCACCACTCATCGTGCTCCATCCCCCATGCTGCGCACCCCTCATTGTGCTCCATCCCCCATGCTGCTCACCTCCCATCGTGTTCCATCCCCCATGCTGCGCACCCCCCATCGTACTCCATTCCCCATGCTGCGCACCCCCTATTGTACTCCATCCCCCATGCTGCGCAACCCCCATCGTGCTCCATCCCCCATGCTGCGCACCCCCCATCTTGCTCCATCCGACATGCTGCGCACCCCCCATCGTGATCCATCCGACATGCTGCACACTCCCCATCGTGCTCCATCCTCCATGCTGCGCACCCCCCATTGTGCTCTATCCTCCATGCTGCGCACCCCACATCGTGCTCCATCCTCCATGCTGCGCACCCCCCCATCGTGCTCCATCCCCCATGCTGCGCACCCCATGCTGCGCACCCCCCATAGTGCTCCATCCCCCATGCTGCGCACCCCCATTGTGCTCCATCCCCCATGCTGTGCACCCCCCATCGTGCTCCATCCCCCATGCTGCGCACCCCCCATCGTGCTTTATCCCCCATGCTGCGCACCCCCTATTGTACTCCACCCCCCATCGTGCTCCATCCCCCATGCTACGCACCCTACATCGTGCTCCATCTGACATGCTGCGCACCCCCCATCGTGCTCCATCCGATATGCTGCGCACCCCCCATCGTGCTCCATCCCCCATGCTGCGCACCCCCCATCGTGCTCAATCTCCCATGCTGCACACCCCCATCGTGCTCCATCCTCCATGCTGCACACCCCCATTGTGCTCCATCCGATATGCTGCGCACCCCCCATCATGCTCCATCCGACATGCTGTGCACCCCCCATCGTGCTCCATCCCCCATGCTGCGCACCCCCTATTGTACTCCATCCCCCATGCTGCGCACTCCCATCGTGCTCCATCCCCCATGCTGCGCACCCCCCATCTTGCTCCATCCGACATGCTGCGCACCCCCCATCGTGATCCATCCGACATGCTGCACACTCCCCATCGTGCTCCATCCTCCATGCTGCGCACCCCCCATCGTGCTCCATCCCCCATGCTGCGCACCCCCTATCGTGCTCCATCCCCCATGCTGCGCATTCCTCATCGTGCTCCCTCCCCCATGCTGCGCACCCCTCATCGTGCTCCTTCCCCCATGCTGCGCACCCCTCATCGTGCTCCATCCCCCATGCTGCGCACCTCCCATCGTGTTCCATCCCCCATGTTGCGCACCCCCCATCGTGCTCCATCCCCCATGCTGCACACCCCCCATCGTGCTCCATCCCCCATGCTGCGCACCCCCTATTGTACTCCATCCCCCATGCTGCGCACCCCCCATTGTGCTCCATCCCCCATGCTGCGCACCCCTCATCGTGCTCCATCCCCCATGCTGCGCAACTCTTATCGTGTTCCATCCCCCATGCTGCGCACCCCCATCGTGCTCCATCCCCCATGCTGCGCACCCCCCATCGTGCTTCGTCCCCCATGCTGCGCACCCCCCCATCGTGCTCCATCCCCCATGCTGCGCACCCCCTATTCTACTCCATCCCCCATGCTGCGCACCCCTCATCATGCTCCATCCCCCATGCTGCGCACCCCCTATTGTACTCCATCCCCCATTCTGCGCACCACCCATCGTGCTCCATCCCCCATGCTGCGCACCCCCCATCGTGCTCCATACGACATGCTGTGCACCCCCCATCGTGATCCATCCGACATGCTGCACACTCCCCATCGTGCTCCATCCTCCATGCTGCACACCCCCCATCTTGCTCCATCCCCCTTGCTGCACACCCCCATCGTGCTCCATCCTCCATGCTGCACACCCCCCATCGTGCTCCATCCTCCATGCTGCACACCTCCCATCGTGCTCCATCCCCCATGCTGGGGCCGCCGGGGGCGGGTCCGAGCGTGGCAACGTGTGCCGGGGGCGGGGCTGAGCGGGCGAGGCGTCAGCGTATGCCGGCTCCCTGCACGTGTGTACCGGGAGCCGGTGTACGCTGGTAAGCATGATACACATCGGGTAACTAAGGGAAGCGCTTCCTATAGTTACGCGATGTGTATCATGGTTACCAGCGTACTCTGGCTCGGTCACGATCCCAGCGGGGCCGAGCGTGCCAACGTGTGGCGGGGGAGAGGCGTCAGCGTATGCCGGCTCCCTGCACATGTGTACTGGGAGCTGGTGTACGCTGGAGCGGGGCTGAGTGGGCGAGGCGTCAGCGTATGCCGGCTGCCTGCACATGTGTACCGGGAGCCGGTGTACGCTGGAGCAGGGCTGAGCGGGCGAGGCGTCACCATATGCCGGCTTCCTGCACATGTGTACTGGGAGCCGGTGTACGCTGGAGCGGGCGATGCGTGCGGAGGGCCGGGGCGAGCGGCTAATCCATGCGGGGGGCGGGGCCAGACCGAGGCGAGCGGCCAATCCGTGGGGGGGGCGGAGCCAGGCCGAGCCCAGCAGCCAATCTGACAGTTTTCACTCTAACGACACTGTCACGGTGACACAATTTTGGAGCAAGACAGACAGACAGAATAAGGCAATTATATATATAGATATACTAGCTGTATACTAGCTTTGATGGTAAAAAAAAAAATGTCATGCCTTATTTTGAGGGGTTTTTTTTTTCTTCATTTTATCCCTTTCTTGTAACTAATAGACTAATAGTGTAACAATTAGCACTATATAGAAATTTTGGCCAACATCTTTTAGTAATGTTCTCCATGTTGTTGTAATGTGCCCATCCTTGGCCCCGTGTAGTATTGTGCCCCATCCTAGTCTCCATCCTACAGTAATGTGCTCATCCTTGTCCCCATCCTATAGTAATGTTTCCCATCCTTGTCCCCTTGTAGTATTGTGCCCCATCCTAGTTCCTATCCTATAGTAATGTGCAAATCCTTGTCCCCATCTTATAGTAATGTTCCCAATCCTTGTTTCCATCTTATCGTAATGTGCCCATCCTGTAGTAATGTTTCCCATCCTTGACCCTTTGTAGCAATCTTCCTATCCTGTAGTAATGTCCCCAACCTATAGTAATGTCCCCAGCCTTATCCCTATCCTGTAGTAATGTTTCCCATCCTTGTCTCCTTGTAGTAATGTCCCTATCCTGTAGTACTGTGCCCACCTTGTCCCCATCCTATAGTAATGCCCCATCCTATAGTAATATGGCGGCGGCTGAAAGGGAGCAGTGGCTATAACTTACTGATCACTCTCCAGTCCTCAGCTTCCACAGACGCCGGATCCACAGTGATTAGAGAAATCGGTCACAAGGACAATCTCTCCAATCAGAGCTGGGGGCGGGTGAAACAGAGGTCACCCAGCTGCAGCCAATGAACAGTGCTATAGCTGCACTGATCAAGGCTGGATTTCAATGTTTCAACCATTTTCAATGGCTCAAACATTACAGTGGCTGTGATTGGCTGAATGGCGTTTGTCAGCCAATCACAGCCTCCGTAGGTCCGGGGAGGAGACACCACCCCTCTGAGGTCAGGTAGAGGTCCCCTCCTCCCCGAATCTAAGGTATTTACAAAGCGATCGCAGCCACCGGGGCTTCGGGGCCGCGATTTCGCCATGACGTACTGGGTATGTCATGAGTTTGTTAAGTACAAGGGACTCATGACGTACCCAGTACGTCATAGGTCGCTAAGGGGTTAATGTGCTGTCCTTCACATAGACACACAAAAAAAAAAAATACCATTTTTCTCACCTGTCCCTTGTTCCCTCCCCTTCCTCATCTCTGCTTCTTGCTGTCTGCAGGCCCGTGCCCCCAGTGACTATTGTGGCCGGTGCAGGGGCAGTATTCACTGGCAGCGCTTTATGTCAGATGATTGTTTTGCCGGCGCGAGAGCGCAGAGTCAAGCTCTCTGTGCTCAACTATTCCAACGCAGCCGTAGCCGCCCGCCAATCAGAGATAAGCAGCTGAGGTCAGGCAGTTTCCATTGGAGGAATAGTTGTGCACAGAGCGCTGGACTCTGAGAGCGCTGGACTCTGAGAGCGCTGGACACTGAGAGCGCTGGACTCTGAGAGCGCTGGACTCTGAGAGCGCTGGACTCTGAGAGCGCTGGACACTGAGAGCGCTGGACACTGAGAGCGCTGGACACTGAGAGCGCTGGACACTGAGAGCGCTGGACACTGAGAGCGCTGGACTCTGAGAGCGCTGGACACTGAGAGCGCTGGACACTGAGAGCGCTGGACACTGAGAGCGCTGGACACTGAGAGCGCTGGACACTGAGAGCGCTGGACTCTGAGAGCGCTGGACTCTGAGAGCGCTGGACACTGAGAGCGCTGGACTCTGAGAGCGCTGGACTCTGAGAGCGCTGGACACTGAGAGCGCTGGACTCTGAGAGCGCTGGACACTGAGAGCGCTGGACTCTGAGAGCGCTGGACTCTGAGAGCGCTGGACACTGAGAGCGCTGGACTCTGAGAGCACAGCGCCGGCAAAACATTCATCTGACATAAAGCGCAGACAGTGGCTGCGGCCCCTGCACCGGCCTGGGGGCCACACGAACTACCCTGAGGGGCAGCACGAAGCAGCCTGAGGGGCCGCACGCGGGCCACGGGCCGTTTGTTTGAGACCTATCTAATAAAAATACCACTATGATTACGTGGATATTGCACATTCCAAAATTAATTATTAGGGAATAACCAAAAAGTCTGCTGCTTATTGGATATGGTTTTGAGCAGTCTGAGGGGTGCAGTTTTTAGAAAGAATGGGGTCACTTTTGGGTATTTTCTGTCACCTAGGCCTCTCAAAGTCCCTTCAAATATGATGTGGTGCCTAAAAGAAATGATTTTGCTAATTTTGTTGGAAAAAATAAAAATTGCTGATGAACTTTGAACCTTTCTAACTTCCAAACAAAAATTATTTATCTGTGGAAGAGAAAGCGCACATAGGGTCTTACCCGGTATGGGATTTTAGATAGGGTGCCAAAGGCACACTCACCTGATGAAGTTGTGTCAGGCACAACTCCTTATAAGCACATATATTTCAAATGGTGGTCAGCAGCAGCCCCGAAGAAAGCGATAAACCAATATGGTAAAAAAGAGAGATCTGGGTTTAATGCTGCGCTAGAAACCACAAGAATCCAAGGATATATGATGAAATCCTTTTTCTTTATTTCTGCAGGTCAACGCGTTTCAAAGACATATCTGTCTTCTTCATCAGGACAAAGAAGGGAATTTTGTTACTTACCGTAAATTCCTTTTCTTCTAGCTCTTATTGGGAGACCCAGACGATTGGGGTATAGCTACTGCCCTCTGGAGGTCACACAAAGCACTACATCAAAAGTGCAAGGCCCCTCCCCCTCTGGCTATACCCCCCCCGTGGTATCACGGGTTCTCCAGTTTTAGTGCCAAAGCAAGAAGGAGGAAGCCAATAACTGGTTTAAACAAATTAACTCCGAATAACATCGGAGAACTGAAAAAACCGTTCAACATGAACAACATGTGTACCCGCAAACAACAAAAAAATATCCCGAAGGACAACAGGGCGGGTGCTGGGTCTCCCAATAAGAGCTAGAAGAAAAGGAATTTACGGTAAGTAACAAAATTCCCTTCTTCTTCAGCGCTCTATTGGGAGACCCAGACGATTGGGACGTCCAAAAGCTGTCCCTGGGTGGGTAAAGAAATACCTCATGTTAGAGCTGCAAAACAGCCCTCCCCTACGGGGGTGTCACTGCCTCCTGCAGGACTCTTCTACCTAAGCTGGCATCCGCCGAAGCATAGGTATGCACCTGATAATGCTTGGTGAAAATGTGCAGACTGGACCAGGTAGCCGCCTGGCACACCTGTTGAGCCGAAGCCTGGTGACGTAATGCCCAGGACGCACCCACGGCTCTGGTTGAGTGGGCTTTTAGCCCTGAAGGAACCGGAAGCCCCGCAGAACGGTAGGCCTCTAGAATTGGTTCTTTGATCCATCGAGCCAGGGTGGCTTTAGAAGCCTGCAACCCCTTGCGTGGACCAGCGACAAGGACAAAAAGTGCATCGGCACGGCGCATGGGCGCCGTGCGGGAAATGTAGATTCTGAGTGCTCTCACCAGATCTAGCAAACGTCAATCATTCTCATACCGGTGAACCGGATGAGTGCAAAAAGACGGTAAGGAGATATCCTGATTAAGATGAAACGAGGATACGACCTTAGGGAGAAACTCCGGAATGGGGCGCAGCACTACCTTGTCCTGGTGAAACACCAGGAAGGGAGCCTTGGATGACAGAGCTGCCAGCTCAGACACTCGCCGAAGCGATGTGATCGCAACGAGAAACGCCACCTTCTGTGACAGGCGAGAAAAAGAAACTTCCTTCAGAGGCTCGAAAGGCGGCTTCTGGAGAGCAACTAGAACCCTGTTCAGATCCCATGGATCTAACGGCCGCTTGTACGGGGGTACGATATGACAAACCCCCTGCGGGAACGTGCACACCTTAGAAAGACGTGCTAGACGCTTCTGAAAAAACACGGATAGTGCTGAGACTTGCCCTTTGAGGGAGTCGAGCGACAAGCCCTTTTCTGACTCCTATTGTAGGAAGGAAAGAAAAGTAGGCAATGCAAATGGCCAGGGAGACACTCCCTGAGTAGAGCACCAGAATAAGAAAATCTTCCACGTTCTGTGTATATCTTAGCAGACGTGGGCTTCCTAGCCTGTCTCATGGTGGCAACGACCCCTTGGGATAATCCTGAAGACGCTAGGATCCAGGACACAAAAGCCACCCAGTCAGGTTCAGGGCCGCAGAATTCCGATGGAGAAAACGGCCCTTGGGACAGTAAGTCTGGTAGTGACCACGGTCGGCCGACCGTGAGATGCCACAGATCCGGGTACCACGATCTCCTCGGCCAGTCTGGTGCGACGAGTATGACGCGGCTGCAATCGGATCTGATTTTTGCGCAGTACTCTGGGCAAGAGTGCCAGAGGTGGAAACACATATGTGAGCCGGAACTGCGACCAATCTTGCACTAAGGCGTCTGCCGCCAGAGCTCTGTGATCGCGCGATCGTGCCATAAATGCCGGGACCTTGTTGGTGTGCCGAGACGCCATTAGGTCGACGTCCGGCACCCCCCAGCGGCAACAGATTTCCTGAAACACGTCCGAGTGAAGGGACCATTCCCCCGCGTCCATACCCTGGCGACTGAGGAAGTCTGCTTCCCAGTTTTCTACGCCCGGGATGTGAACTGCGGATATGGTGGATGCTGTGTCCTCCACCCACATGAAGATTCGCCGGACTTCCTGGAAGGCTTGCTGACTGCGCGCCCCTTCTTGGTGGTTGATGCCACCGCTGTGGAGATGTCCGACTGGATTCGGATGTGCTCTCTTTCTAGCCACTTCTGGAAGGCTAATAGGGTAAGATACCCTGCCCCGATTTGAACATCGATCTGAAGGGTGGACTCCTGCTGAGTCCACGTCCCCTGAGCCATGTGGCGGAGACAAACTGCTCCCCACCCTGACCGACTCGTATCTGTCGTGACCAGTGCCCAGGATGAGGGCTATGGCCACTATAGCAGAGAGTCCTCGGCCGACTGGGAAAGGGAGACTTCCCTGTCCAGGGAGGTTGACTGCCCGTCCCATTGGCGGAGAATGTCCCATTGCCGTTGGCGCAGATGAAACTGCGCAAAGAGAACTGCCTCGATGGCTGCTACCATCTTCCTTAGGAAGTGCATGAGGCGCCTTAAGGGGTGCGACTGGCCTTGAAGGAGAGACTGCACCTCTGTCTGCAGTGAACGCTGCTTGTTCAGCGGAAGCTTCACTATTGCTGATAGAGTATGAAACTCCACTGATTGAGTCGGAGACAGATTTGACCTTGCCAAATTGATGAACCACCCGAAAGTCTGGAGAGTCTCCAGCGTAACATTCAGGCTGCGTTGGCATGCCTCGAGGGAGGGTGCTTTGACGAGTAGATCGTCTAAGTATGGGATCACCGGGTGTCCCTGAAAGTGCAAGACTGCTACCACTGCTGCCATGACCTTGGTGAACACCCGTGGGGCTGTCGCCAGACTGAATGGCAGAGCTACGAACTGAAGATGTTCGTCTCCTATCACAAAACGTAGAAAACGTTGGTGCTCCGTAGCAATTGGCACGTGGAGATAGGCATCTTTGATGTCTGTTGAGGCAAGGAAGTCTCCTCGAGACATTGAGGTAATGACGGATCGGAGGGATCCCATCCGGAACCGCCTGGAGTTCGCATGCTCGTTGAGCAGTGTCAGGCCCAGAACGGGACGGAAGGACCCGTCCTTTTTTGGAGCCACAAAGAGATTGGAGTACAAACCCTCGCCCTCGTTCCTGAGGGGGGACAGGGATCACCACTCCTTCTGCTCTTAGAGCATCCACCGCCTGCAGCAGGGAAATGGAGTCGGAGGACGAGAATAGAACACTGTCCTGTGCACGTGAGCACAATGTCCGTCACCCACCGGTCTGTGACCTGTGGCAGCTAAATGTCGCCAAAGGCGGGGGTTCTGCCATCAACCGCGGATGCGGAGAGAGAGAGAGCGCTGAGAGTCCTGAGGAGACCGCCTTGGTAGCGGTTCCTCCGACTGCCTTCCTTGGGCGTGATTGAGCCCGGCCGGAATCTGAGCCCGTCTGAGGTTTAGTAGCCCTTTTGCCCGAGGACAATTGGGACCTACCGGAGCTTGGGAAGGACCGAAACCTCGACTGTACTTTTAGGACAGTATTAACAGGGTAAGTCGCAGTGCAGACATTGCGGGTTACGGACGCCTCTGCGGTACAGATGTCCCTGTGCTCAAGGCCAGCTGCGCAAGAACAGCTGAAAAGGTTAGGTTGCCTATACGGCTGTGGATGCCGGAGCAACCGACACGCCGATAGCTTCCTAGACAGATTTCAACCAGAGTCCATCTGTCTGTGACTGGCATCTTTAAGTGAAGCCCCATCTCCAGTGCAACTATGTCTCTAGACGCAAGCCTGGAGATTGGAGAATCCACCTTTGGACCCTGGGTCCAGCGCTGACCGCGTCAGGGGAAAAGGGATAACGTGTATCCTAAAAACGTTTGGAGAAGACGCTTATCTGGTAAGCGTGGAGTTCCTGGGCTGCTTCTCTGAAGTCAGCGTGGCCAGAAAAATACTCAATATCTGTGTGAGATACTGAAAGGAACTTCTCCTGTTCGTCTCCTATCTCCACTAGGGGAGCTGAGGGAGAAAGATCCAACCTTCCATTGATGGACGGTATAGGATCATTCCGTATGGCGTTACCACCCGGTGTATCCGGATCGATAGCTATGTCAGTATCAAAGCCCTGAAGAGCTGCCTTTTGGTCAAGAAGATTGCCCATGGCCTGTCTGGACTGCAAGTCTCTATATTATGACTACTCCGTCCCTGTCCATGGACAGGGTTGACAGGTGGTTTCTTTGGTCACAACTAGTAGAGACCCCGGCAGACGAAGTGCTAGAGACCCCGGCAGACGACGTGCTACAGGGGAGCATGCACACAATGGGACGGTGTCATGAACAGCATCCCATGTAGTAAAAACAGCACTGA
This sequence comes from Anomaloglossus baeobatrachus, assembly GCF_048569485.1. Lineage (NCBI taxonomy): Eukaryota > Metazoa > Chordata > Amphibia > Anura > Aromobatidae > Anomaloglossus > Anomaloglossus baeobatrachus. Next base: position 594,259,737 of record NC_134356.1, read on the forward strand.
AAATCTGTGTTGCTTTTTTGCCGCTGCCGACTAGCTATCTAGAATTATATAGCCAAGATTGGTGACCGTACAATGCAATGTATAGCATACAGGCATACAGTACAAAAGACCACTGCAGCACAAGCAATACAAGCAGCATAGAAGCCTGTGCCCTGGCACCCCTGCTCTTCTGCTGCTGTATACTAGTCATCTAGGAGAATATAGCCAAGAGTGACCCTACAGTGCAATGTATAGCATACAAGCACAAGTACAAATGCACACTGCAGCACATGCAATACAAGCAGCATAGAAGCCTGTGCCCTGGCACCCCAGCTCTTCTGCTGCTATAGACTAGTCATCTATGGGAATATAGCCCAGAAGAGTGACCATACAGTGCAATGTATAGCATACAAGCACAAGTACAAATGCACACTGCAGCCCATGCAATACAAGCAGCATAGAAAAAAACCTGTGCCCCAGCACCCTTGGTTTTCTGCTGCTGTAGTCTAGCCATTCCAGGAGAATATAGCTAAGACTAGCGACTGTACAGTGCAATGTATAACACATAAACACAAATGAACACCTCAGTCGTGCATACAAGCAGCCTAGAAAGCCTGTGCCTTAGCACACCTGCTTTCCTGCTGCTAATGTGTCGCTCCCCAAGCGGGCATATAGCGACCTGTGCAGTTAAAACCAACACATGTACACACTGCAGTTATCTTGGTCAGCACTATGTGTGCCGCTTACCGCCCGCCTATAAGCGGGTGTATGATCGCCACCGTCCTGCCTGGTCGAAAGTCCGACTTCAGTAATGGCTGCCGGCTTCTTCCCCAGCTCCTGTGAGGAGGGGCGGGCCGTAGGCGTGCCCCCAAGGCAGAGCGGGAACCCGGCGTCCTACAGTGTTGCAGTGAGAGGGCTGGAGCATGTAAAAAGGCTCCAGCCCTCGGCGCTGCTGATTGCTCAGCGCCTGTCCCCTTCCCTGAGTGACAGGGAGGGGGCGGGAACGAAGCGGCACTAGGCCGCAGGAGCCGGGGACTGGATTTATAAGCGCCGCCGCCGTAAAAGCGCGGTCGGCGCCCAGTCCCCGGCGAACTACAAGTCCCAGCCGCGCCGCCGCTCCCGGAGCGTCCGGCGCGGTAGTTCCCAAAACACAAAGTCACTCAGCAAAGCTGCAGTGACTGTAACCCTTTACTGTCCCCGGCGCACTAGCACACCCAGCAAGTCTGGAGTGTGCTGTGCCTGTGTGTACGGGGACACAGAGTACCTGTATGATGCAGGGCCATGTCCCTGAACGGTACTCCAGCTCCGTATCCAACAGGTTCAAATGGGTCTGTGGATGGAGCCCGGCGTCAGAGCTTTGAGGCCGGCAGGATCCCACTTCCACAGAGCCCCTCAGGGGGATGTGGAAGGAAAGCAGCATGTGGGCTCCAGCCTCCGTACCAGCAATAGGTACCTCAACCTTACAACACCATCCAGGGGTGAGAAGGGAGCATGCTGGGGACACTAAATGTGTCCTCTTTTCTTCCATCCGAAATAGTCAGCAGCTACTGCTGACTAAAATCTGTGGAGCTATGCATGGATGTCTGACCTCCTTCGCACACAAAGCTAAAACTGGAGAACCCGTGATACCACGGGGGGGGTATAGCCAGAGGGGGAGGGGCCTTGCACTTTTGATGTAGTGCTTTGTGTGACCTCCAGAGGGCAGTAGCTATACCCCAATCGTCTGGGTCTCCCAATAGAGCGCTGAAGAAAAGCAAAAGGAACAATATTATATATTGTTCCCCTTGCTTTTTGTCCTGATGAAGAAGACGGATATGTCTTTGAAACGCATTGACCTGCAGAAAGTCAGTGAGCGATGCACCTCTGGTTGAGTTGATGACACCAACCACTCCAATCCACTAAACTCAGTGATATGTTGATGTCAGTGCTGCAAACAAGAACAGAGATCGGTAGCAGCGGTAAAAACTCAATGCTGGACCTGGGAAGGATGAGTATAGCTAGATTTTCCTTTGGTAAATAGATAAAAAAACAGCTGCAGGGGAGTTTGCTAAAACAATAGGACCCCCTCAAAAGAGGTTTTCCGCCCCTGGCCATAATTTGTAACAAGTTATTGTTTTGTGAGCTTTGAAAAAAGTCCGGGAGAAAAGATGAAAAAAAACCACATATCAGTTTGGCAGCATTAAAGGGGTGTTCTCATCTCATGAATGGATATGACATAAATGTATAGCTAGTGAGAATCCACCCATGGGACATGAGACTGAGTACAGGCCACCACCGCTGTCAGTCCAGTGGTGGCCGAAATTCAAGTCCTGTTGGTGGGACCCGCATCTTACTATACATTTATGGTTGACTATGGATGTGCCATACATGTGTGAGATGGGCATGGCCCTGGAGGTCGCCTTGTGTGAGATGGGCATGGCCCTGTAGGTCGCACTGTGTGAGATGGGCATGGCCCTGGAGGTCACCCTGTGTGAGAGGAGCATGGCCCTGGAGGTCGCCCTGTGTGAGATGGGCATGGCCCTGGAGGTCGCCCTGTGTGAGATGGGCATGGCCCTGGAGGTCGCCCTGTGTGAGATGGGCATGGCCCTGGAGGTCACCCTGTGTGAGATGGGCATGGCCCTGGAGGTCGCCCTGTGTGAGATGGGCATGGCACTGGAGGTCGCCCTGTGTGAGATGGGCATGGCCCTGGAGGTCACCCTGTGTGAGATGGGCATGGCCCTGGAGGTCGCCCTGTGTGAGATGGGCATGGCCCTGGAGGTCGCCCTGTGTGAGATGGGCATGGCCCTGGAGGTCGCCCTGTGTGAGATGGGCATGGCCCTGGAGGTCGCCCTGTGTGAGATGGGCATGGCCCTGGAGGTCGCCCTGTGTGAGATGGGCATGGCCCTGGAGGTCGCCCTGTGTGAGAGGAGCATGGCCCTGTAGGTCGCCCTGTGTGAGATGGGCATGGCCCTGGAGGTCACCCTGTGTGAGAGGAGCATGGCCCTGGAGGTCACCCTGTGTGAGAGGAGCATGGCCCTGGAGGTCGCCCTGTGTGAGATGGGCATGGCCCTGGAGGTCGCCCTGTGTGAGAGGAGCATGGCCCTGGAGGTCGCCCTGTGTGAGATGGGCATGGCCCTGGAGGTCGCCCTGTGTGAGATGGGCATGGCCCTGGAGGTCGCCCTGTGTGAGAGGAGCATGGCCCTGGAGGTCGCCCTGTGTGAGATGGGCATGGCCCTGGAGGTCGCCCTGTGTGAGATGGGCATGGCCCTGGAGGTCGCCCTGTGTGAGATGGGCATGGCACTGGAGGTCGCCCTGTGTGAGATGGGCATGGCCCTGGAGGTCGCCCTGTGTGAGATGGGCATGGCCCTGGAGGTCGCCCTGTGTGAGATGGGCATGGCCCTGGAGGTCGCCCTGTGTGAGATGGGCATGGCCCTGGAGGTCGCCCTGTGTGAGATGGGCATGGAACTGGAGGTCGCCCTGTGTGAGATGGGCATGGCCCTGGAGGTCGCCCTGTGTGATATGGGCATGGCCCTGGAGGTCGCCCTGTGTGAGATGGGCATGGCCCTGGAGGTCGCCCTGTGTGAGATGGGCATGGCCCTGGAGGTCGCCCTGTGTGAGATGGGCATGGCCCTGGAGGTCGCCCTGTGTGAGATGGGCATGGCACTGGAGGTCGCCCTGTGTGAGATGGGCATGGCCCTGGAGGTCGCCCTGTGTGAGATGGGCATGGCCCTGGAGGTCGCCCTGTTTGAGATGGGCATGGCCCTGGAGGTCACCCTGTGTGAGATGGGCATGGCCCTGGAGGTCGCCCTGTGTGAGATGGGCATGGCACTGGAGGTCGCCCTGTGTGAGATGGGCATGGCCCTGGAGGTCGCCCTGTGTGAGATGGGCATGGCCCTGGAGGTCGCCCTGTGTGAGATGGGCATGGCCCTGGAGGTCGCCCTGTGTGAGATGGGCATGGCCCTGGAGGTCGCCCTGTGTGAGATGGGCATGGCCCTGGAGGTCGCCCTCTGTGAGATGGGCTTGGCTCTGGAGGTCGCCCTGTGTGAGATGGGCATGGCCCTGGAGGTCGCCCTGTGTGAGATGGGCATGGCCCTGGAGGTCGCCTTGTGTGAGATGGGCATGGCCCTGGAGGTCGCCCTGTGTGAGATGGGCATGGCCCTGGAGGTCGCCCTGTGTGAGATGGGCATGGCCCTGGAGGTCGCCCTGTGTGAGATGGGCATGGCCCTGGAGGTCGCCCTGTTTGAGATGGGCATGGCCCTGGAGGTCGCCCTGTGTGAGATGGGCATGGCCCTGGAGGTCGCCCTGTGTGAGATGGGCATGGCACTGGAGGTCGCCCTGTGTGAGATGGGCATGGCCCTGGAGGTCGCCCTGTGTGAGATGGGCATGGCCCTGGAGGTCGCCCTGTGTGAGATGGGCATGGCCCTGGAGGTCACCCTGTGTGAGATGGGCATGGCCCTGGAGGTCGCCCTGTGTGAGATGGGCATGGCCCTGGAGGTCGCCCTCTGTGAGATGGGCTTGGCTCTGGAGGTCGTCCTGTGTGAGATGGGCATGGCCCTGGAGGTCGCCCTGTGTGAGATGGGCATGGCCCTGGAGGTCGCCTTGTGTGAGATGGGCATGGCCCTGGAGGTCGCCCTGTGTGAGATGGGCATGGCCCTGGAGGTCACCCTGTGTGAGAGGAGCATGGCCCTGGAGGTCGCCCTGTGTGAGATGGGCATGGCCCTGGAGGTCGCCCTGTGTGAGATGGGCATGGCCCTGGAGGTCGCCCTGTGTGAGATGGGCATGGCCCTGGAGGTCGCCTTGTGTGAGATGGGCATGGCCCTGGAGGTCGCCCTGTGTGAGAGGAGCATGGCCCTGTAGGTCGCCCTGTGTGAGATGGGCATGGCCCTGGAGGTCGCCCTGTGTGAGATGGGCATGGCCCTGGAGGTCGCCCTGTGTGAGATGGGCATGGCCCTGGAGGTCGCCCTGTGTGAGATGGGCATGGCCCTGGAGGTCGCCCTGTGTGAGAGGAGCATGGCCCTGGAGGTCGCCCTGTGTGAGATGGGCATGGCCCTGGAGGTCGCCCTGTGTGAGATGAGCATGGCCCTGGAGGTCGCCTTGTGTGAGATGGGCATGGCCCTGTAGGTCGCCCTGTGTGAGATGGGCATGGCCCTGGAGGTCGCCCTGTGTGAGATGGGCATGGCCCTGGAGGTCGCCCTGTGTGAGAGGAGCATGGCCCTGGAGGTCACCCTGTGTGAGATGGGCATGGCCCTGGAGGTCGCCCTGTGTGAGATGGGCATGGCCCTGAAGGTCGCCTTGTGTGAGATGGGCATGGCCCTGGAGGTCGCCCTGTGTGAGATGGGCATGGCCCTGGAGGTCGCCCTGTGTGAGAGGAGCATGGCCCTGGAGGTCACCCTGTGTGAGATGGGCATGGCCCTGGAGGTCGCCCTGTGTGAGATGGGCATGGCCCTGAAGGTCGCCCTGTGTGAGATGGGCATGGCCCTGGAGGTCGCCCTGTGTGAGATGGGCATGGCCCTGGAGGTCGCCCTGTGTGAGATGGGCATGGCCCTGGAGGTCGCCCTGTGTGAGATGGGCATGGCCCTGGAGGTCGCCCTGTGTGAGATGGGCATGGCCCTGGAGGTCGCCCTGTGTGAGAGGAGCATGGCCCTGGAGGTCGCCCTGTGTGAGATGGGCATGGCCCTGGAGGTCGCCCTGTGTGAGATGGGCATGGCCCTGGAGGTCGCCCTGTGTGAGATGGGCATGGCCCTGGAGGTCGCCCTGTGTGAGATGGGCATGGCCCTGGAGGTCGCCCTGTGTGAGATGGGCATGGCCCTGGAGGTCGCCCTGTGTGAGATGGGCATGGCCCTGGAGGTCGCCCTGTGTGAGATGGGCATGGCCCTGGAGGTCGCCCTGTGTGAGATGGGCATGGCCCTGGAGGTCGCCCTGTGTGAGATGGGCATGGAACTGGAGGTCGCCCTGTGTGAGATGGGCATGGCCCTGGAGGTCGCCCTGTGTGATATGGGCATGGCCCTGGAGGTCGCCCTGTGTGAGATGGGCATGGCCCTGGAGGTCGCCCTGTGTGAGATGGGCATGGCCCTGGAGGTCGCCCTGTGTGAGATGGGCATGGCCCTGGAGGTCGCCCTGTGTGAGATGGGCATGGCACTGGAGGTCGCCCTGTGTGAGATGGGCATGGCCCTGGAGGTCGCCCTGTGTGAGATGGGCATGGCCCTGGAGGTCGCCCTGTTTGAGATGGGCATGGCCCTGGAGGTCACCCTGTGTGAGATGGGCATGGCCCTGGAGGTCGCCCTGTGTGAGATGGGCATGGCACTGGAGGTCGCCCTGTGTGAGATGGGCATGGCCCTGGAGGTCGCCCTGTGTGAGATGGGCATGGCCCTGGAGGTCGCCCTGTGTGAGATGGGCATGGCCCTGGAGGTCGCCCTGTGTGAGATGGGCATGGCCCTGGAGGTCGCCCTGTGTGAGATGGGCATGGCCCTGGAGGTCGCCCTGTGTGAGATGGGCATGGCCCTGGAGGTCGCCCTCTGTGAGATGGGCTTGGCTCTGGAGGTCGCCCTGTGTGAGATGGGCATGGCCCTGGAGGTCGCCCTGTGTGAGATGGGCATGGCCCTGGAGGTCGCCTTGTGTGAGATGGGCATGGCCCTGGAGGTCGCCCTGTGTGAGATGGGCATGGCCCTGGAGGTCGCCCTGTGTGAGATGGGCATGGCCCTGGAGGTCGCCCTGTGTGAGAGGAGCATGGCCCTGGAGGTCGCCCTGTGTGAGATGGGCATGGCCCTGGAGGTCGCCCTGTGTGAGATGGGCATGGCCCTGGAGGTCGCCCTGTGTGAGATGGGCATGGCCCTGGAGGTCGCCCTGTGTGAGATGGGCATGGCCCTGGAGGTCGCCCTGTGTGAGATGGGCATGGCCCTGGAGGTCGCCCTGTGTGAGATGGGCATGGCCCTGTAGGTCGCCCTGTGTGAGATGGGCATGGCCCTGTAGGTCGCCCTGTGTGAGATGGGCATGGCCCTGGAGGTCGCCCTGTGTGAGATGGGCATGGCCCTGGAAGTCGCCCTGTGTGAGATGGGCATGGCCCTGGAGGTCGCCCTGTGTGAGATGGGCATGGCCCTGGAGGTCGCCCTGTGTGAGATGGGCATGGCCCTGGAGGTCGCCCTGTGTGAGATGGGCATGGCCCTGGAGGTCGCCCTGTGTGAGAGGAGCATGGCCCTGGAGGTCACCCTGTGTGAGATGGGCATGGCCCTGGAGGTCGCCCTGTGTGAGATGGGCATGGCCCTGAAGGTCGCCCTGTGTGAGATGGGCATGGCCCTGGAGGTCGCCCTGTGTGAGATGGGCATGGCCCTGGAGGTCGCCCTGTGTGAGATGGGCATGGCCCTGGAGGTCGCCCTGTGTGAGAGGAGCATGGCCCTGGAGGTCGCCCTGTGTGAGATGGGCATGGCCCTGGAGGTCGCCCTGTGTGAGATGGGCATGGCCCTGGAGGTCGCCCTGTGTGAGATGGGCATGGCCCTGGAGGTCGCCCTGTGTGAGATGGGCATGGCCCTGGAGGTCGCCCTGTGTGAGATGGGCATGGCCCTGGAGGTCGCCCTGTGTGAGATGGGCATGGCCCTGGAGGTCGCCCTGTGTGAGACGGGCATGGCCCTGGAGGTCGCCCTGTGTGAGACGGGCATGGCCCTGGAGGTCGCTCTGTGTGAGATGGGCATGGCCCTGGAGGTCGCCCTGTGTGAGATGGGCATGGCCCTGGAGGTCGCCCTGTGTGAGATGGGCATGGCCCTGGAGGTCGCCCTGTGTGAGATGGGCATGGCCCTGGAGGTCGCCCTGTGTGAGATGGGCATGGCCCTGGAGGTCGCCCTGTGTGAGATGGGCATGGCCCTGGAGGTCGCCCTGTGTGAGACGGGCATGGCCCTGGAGGTCGCTCTGTGTGAGATGGGCATGGCCCTGGAGGTCGCCCTGTGTGAGATGGGCATGGCCCTGGAGGTCGCCCTGTGTGAGATGGGCATGGCCCTGGAGGTCGCCCTGTGTGAGATGGGCATGGCCCTGGAGGTCGCCCTGTGTGAGATGGGCATGGCCCTGGAGGTCGCCCTGTGTGAGACGGGCATGGCCCTGGAGGTCGCTCTGTGTGAGATGGGCATGGCCCTGGAGGTCGCCCTGTGTGAGATGGGCATGGCCCTGGAGGTCGCCCCCTGTTCACTCTCACAATAACTTTATCAAATTAATAAAGTTGATGCAACGACTTTGCCCCCTCCAAAATATACAGGGAAAGCCCCGGACCACTCCTGGCCGCTCGTGTACTTGGCCCGCACTTCGGGGATCAGTGAAATGTGAGCGGGATCAAAGTATCCAGGAAACCGCAAGAAGACGGAGCGGAGAGGCGCGCATGCGCAGTGCTAGTCTGGACTGGTGGCAGCCATGCAGCTCTCGGCGGTCGTCTCCTCCGTGCTGAGCGGCCTCGTCCTGTGCAACCTGCGGGCGGCAGCGACCACGGACCTGCGGAGAGCGCCCAGCAGGATCGGTAAGGACGGGCGGTGCCGACATCACGGTGTCTGTGTGTGCAGGGGGCGAGGACCGGGAGCACTGCAGGGACTACGCTGCCAGAAGGGGAGGAAAGTAGAGGAACGAGCTGTGCGGGGTCTGTGCCGCTACTCTGGGGTCTGCAGGGTCTGTCTCTGCACTCCGGGGTCTGCAGGGTCTGTCTCTGCACTCCGGGGTCTGCAGGGTCTGTCTCTACACTCCGGGGTCTGCAGGGTCTGTCTCTGCACTCCGGGGTCTGCAGGGTCTGTCTCTGCACTCCGGGGTCTGCAGGGTCTGTCTCTGCACTCCGGGGTCTGCAGGGTCTGTCTCTGCACTCCGGGGTCTGCAGGGTCTGTCTCTGCACTCCGGGGTCTGCAGGGTCTGTCTCTACACTCCGGGGTCTGCAGGGTCTGTCTCTGCACTCCGGGGTCTGCAGGGTCTGTCTCTACACTCCGGGGTCTGCAGGGTCTGTCTCTGCACTCCGGGGTCTGCAGGGTCTGTCTCTGCACTCCGGGGTCTGCAGGGTCTGTCTCTGCACTCCGGGGTCTGCAGGGTCTGTCTCTGCACTCCGGGGTCTGCAGGGTCTGTCTCTGCACTCCGGGGTCTGCAGGGTCTGTCTCTGCACTCCGGGGTCTGCAGGGTCTGTCTCTGCACTCCGGGGTCTGCAGGGTCTGTCTCTGCACTCCGGGGTCTGCAGGGTCTGTCTCTGCACTCCGGGGTCTGCAGGGTCTGTCTCTGCACTCCGGGGTCTGCAGGGTCTGTCTCTGCACTCCGGGGTCTGCAGGGTCTGTCTCTGCACTCCGGGGTCTGCAGGGTCTGTCTCTGCACTCCGGGGTCTGCAGGGTCTGCCTCTGCACTCCGGGGTCTGCAGGGTCTGCCTCTGCACTCCGGGGTCTGCAGGGTCTGCCTCTGCACTCCGGGGTCTGCAGGGTCTGCCTCTGCACTCCGGGGTCTGCAGGGTCTGCCTCTGCACTCCGGGGTCTGCAGGGTCTGCCTCTGCACTCCGGGGTCTGCAGGGTCTGCCTCTGCACTCCGGGGTCTGCAGGGTCTGCCTCTGCACTCCGGGGTCTGCAGGGTCTGCCTCTGCACTCCGGGGTCTGCAGGGTCTGCCTCTGCACTCCGGGGTCTGCAGGGTCTGCCTCTGCACTCCGGGGTCTGCAGGGTCTGCCTCTGCACTCCGGGGTCTGCAGGGTCTGCCTCTGCGCTCCGGGGTCTGCAGGGTCTGTCCCCGCGCTCCGGGGTCTGCAGGGTCTGTCCCCGCGCTCCGGGGTCTGCAGGGTCTGTCCCCGCGCTCCGGGGTCTGCACGGTCTGTCCCCGCGCTCCGGGGTCTGCACGGTCTGTCCCCGCGCTCCGGGGTCTGCACGGTCTGTCCCCGCGCTCCGGGGTCTGCACGGTCTGTCCCCGCGCTCCGGGGTCTGCACGGTCTGTCCCCGCGCTCCGGGGTCTGCACGGTCTGTCCCCGCGCTCCGGGGTCTGCACGGTCTGTCCCCGCGCTCCGGGGTCTGCACGGTCTGTCCCCGCGCTCCGGGGTCTGCACGGTCTGTCCCCGCGCTCCGGGGTCTGCACGGTCTGTCCCCGCGCTCCGGGGTCTGCACGGTCTGTCCCCGCGCTCCGGGGTCTGCACGGTCTGTCCCCGCGCTCCGGGGTCTGCACGGTCTGTCCCCGCGCTCCGGGGTCTGCACGGTCTGTCCCCGCGCTCCGGGGTCTGCACGGTCTGTCCCCGCGCTCCGGGGTCTGCAGGGTCTGCCCCCGCGCTCCGGGGTCTTTTCATACGTTACAGGGTCCGCCCCGACACTCCGAGCTCGGCGGGGTCAGTATATGTACCTAGCCTGTTTTGTTTGTGGTGGATGGCACAGCGGTGGCATTATTACCTGTGGGGCGGGCTCTCGGGACATTATTGGTTTCAACTGCAGAGGGCACAATACCACTCTGGGCACTATTTGTTTCATACGTGGCACTTGGGCGTGGATTACAGGCCACTCTCAGCTCTGCTTTATGTAATTGAACTTGTTGACTGAAATTGAAAACTGTTTTGTGTTGGAGAAGTGGGAGCAGAAGTCGTCTCGTTCTGGCTTTGGAAATTGTGCAACATTTTAATTGGAATAAATCCATAGACAAATATAAATTACATAATGTGACACGTGAGGACGTGAGAGCGGCGTCTGCCCCTGAATACTCAGTGTTACCTAACCAGATGTCACACGGGGGCTGAGCCCTAATAAATCATGGCTGCTGTTGTTTTCTTACTATTTAGAAAATGATCTTTAATTCTGATGCGGGTGCGCGGTGTACCCCTGGGGTGGCCAAAACTCTGTGCTCCTGTCCGCCTCTCGCCGATGTTGACTGAAAGCCCTGTCTGAACTAAATCCAGTCGTGTGCACACCCCGACTGTGCCCGGAGCGCGCACAGCACACCCCGACTGTGCCCGGAGCGCGCACAGCACACCCCGACTGTGCCCGGAGCGCGCACAGCACACCCCGACTGTGCCCGGAGCGCGCACAGCACACCCCGACTGTGCCTGGAGCGCGCACAGCACATCCCGACTGTGGCCGGGGCGCGCACAGCACATCCCGACTGTGGCCGGGGCGCGCACAGCACACCCCGACTGTGCCCGGAGCGCGCACAGCACACCCCGACTGTGGCCGGGGCGCGCACAGCACACCCCGACTGTGCCTGGAGCGCGCACAGCACATCCCGACTGTGGCCGGGGCGCGCACAGCACATCCCGACTGTGGCCGGGGCGCGCACAGCACACCCCGACTGCACTGAGCAAAGCAGGAGCTCAGAAACCTAAATGGCCATGGCTTATTGCACTTTTGGGGCGACAGACATTCCAGTAGTAGTTATGGGAATTGACTGACAAACTTACTATGATTTAGCCTTTAAAAAAAGGAATAAGAAGTGGCGTGCGGAGCTTGTGGGCCGCGGCGTGTGCGGAGCTTGTGGGCCGCGGCGTGTGCGGAGCTTGTGGGCCGCGGCGTGTGCGGAGCTTGTGGGCCGCGGCGTGTGCGGAGCTTGTGGGCCGCGGCGTGTGCGGAGCTTGTGGGCTCCTGTTATTATACAGCTGCTGATTCATCAAGAACACATTATTCAGTTTTGTCCAGAATGCAGAACGTTCATTGTCTACCAGAAGATTCACAAGAGGCCGTTGAAGTGTTCCTGCTTTCCTTTTAGGTCGGCGGTCTGGTACTGCTATCCTGCCAGGTCCTGATCAGTCTATTGCTTTATTATCTTGGAGACCATGGCTGCTGTCTATTCGCCACTCACATCAAGGTTCAAACGCATATGTCCCCCTGCCCATGACAGCACCATGAGAGAGTCCACCTTCTAGGACAGGAAACCTGTAGGCACAGATGCTGGAGCCACTGTCAGTGGTTTCCTGCCCTAGGATACAGAGATCTGTGCATAAAGGTTGTTCCCAGAATGAGGTATGGATAATATTCCCAACCATAGTGAATAATTATTAAAAACCTTCCCTCATTTGTGCCAGCGCTTTCCTAGATTCTTTTCACTCATTTGGCACCAGTCTCAAAAGGTCACTACAAGGAGTGTGTCCCCGGAAGTGTGGCATTACACCATTGATAATGAGCCATATAACACCGATGGTCTGGATTGTAGAAGATGGAAACGCTTGACCAGAAGTGTGGCCGTGACCACTGGAAGTAGAGCACTAAGGAATTTGAATGGATTACCATTGTTATGAGTTGCCCTCTCCACTGTCCACCAGCCCCGTGGTCGCTGGCGAATCCAGGGCCATAGGTGGATCATCAGTCACCTATGGAAGCTTTGGAGAGTCCACGTGATGCAGATACTGATCGCTCTACCCTGTCTGGCATTATGTTTTGGTCAATGTGGCTATATGCTGTAGAAAAGTTCTGGCTTCCTATTAATTCACAGGATTGACCAAGGAAGCTACAGCCAAAATTAAGAATGAGTTTCATATGTACGACTAAATTAGCCTCGTCTTAAGCTAAATCTCTAGTCCAGAAATGTATTGATGATCCTGTTGCTGCTGCATCTCCTATGGATAGAAATATCAAACATTTTGATTAGAACTGAAATTCATTCTGTTTTGTAGAGTTTTAAAAACCTCCACATCCCCTGGGATCGGGCACTATTCTAATGTTTCCCGTTCTGAGGATATGTGGTTACTGAGAGGGGGTGTCACAATAGAGCAACAACAGATATACCTAAAATGTTTCAGTCTAAAGTGATTCTTTTACCTTGAGGGTAGGAGACGGAATTTCTGGATCACATCCAGCTCAGGCTGACCGCCACATGCAAGCCCCTTTCCATTGTGTAGCCCATCTTTTATATGAGGGGCTGCTAAGTCTTTGGCTTTACCATTCCACATACTCTCCACTGATGTCAACACACTTCTTACATCGGTATTCCAAGTTCTGTAAGCCTAGCAAAAAGAAGGATTTCGATTCTGCCTCAAACTAGGCATCCATAGCAGCCATGGCATCTGAAATGGTGTGACATTTGGTATCCTTGAGGTGTTTCTTCAGGTTTGGAAACAGATAATAGTCGGAGGGAGTTAGATCTGGTGAGTAGTCAACCAGCTGGAAGCCCAGCTCTGCCAGTTTTGCTGTGGTTGCTTGTGCAGTGTGAATGGAGGCGTTGTCTTGCAGGAACAAGATTTTTTCAATAGCTTGCCGCGCCTTTTGGCCTTCAGAGCTGACTTTAATTGGTCCAAAAGTTTAATGTAATACCTTGCATTGATGGTGGAACCCTTTTGAAGGTAGTCCACTAACAGCATGCCCTCCTTATCCCAGAACACAGACACTATCACCTTAGTGGCTGATTTTTGCACCCTGAACTTCTTTGGATGAGAACCACTGTGCCTCCACTCTTTTGACTGTTCCTTGTTTTTACGGTCATACAAATAAATCCAGGTCTCATCCATAGTGATCAGTCGGTCCATGAAGTTCTTATCAGTTCGGAAACGCTGACAAATAGACCGGGAAGTTTTCACTCGAATGCATTTTCTGATCTGTTTTCAAATATTTGTGGACCCACTTTGAAGATAGCTTCCTCATTTCCAAATGTTCATGGATAATGACACAAGCACGTTCACGGGAAATCCCCATGATGTCTGCTATTGCTTTAGCTGAAATTTGTTGATTCTCCTCCCTGACAAGGACGGTCCACAGCTAAGTTCTCCTGAACTAACCCCTACAATGACCCTGTATCTGTCCCGACGCATTTTGTCCGGAGGGACTTTTCAGGGGACATACTATCATCCAGGGATGATAGTATGTCACCTGAGTCTATGGGTTCTAGTAAAGGGTGTAAAATCATCAGGACGTAATAGGGTCAGCTCCATCTGTGGTAACCAGAGGACCTCGCCCTGGTGGGATTATCCATGCACCCTGGCTCATATGGACCTGGTGAGACAGTTCCACTTTTACTCAACTTCTTTTATAGTTGACCACTGTCACTGCTAAAGAGTATTTTCATTTGAGTATATTGGGGTTTTTTTTCTTTTTGTTTTTTTTTCCTTTTTTCTGGGTGAGGGAGGACCACTGTCTATTCCCTGAGACGGAAACAACACAATTATGTTCTGTTTGTTGTGTTGTTGTTTTTTTTTTTTGTTTTGTTTTGTGTTTTTTAACTAGTGGCATTCTAGGTAGGTTTTGGCCACGTTTTGTGTGACCTTTTATTAACGGATTATGGTTATAATAGTTAATGTATTAGCCATCACCTCCCTAGGGGCTTTATGGTATACGGTATGTGTGTCTGTTGTGACGTTTAACTTTTATTGGTTTCTCATAAAATTTTACATTTTAGTCCTTTGCTGAAGTTTTATATTCTGACTATCGAGTATACCTATTGGGTGTTGTGCTATAGTCATTGAAGGTTCATTTACTTTTACAGTGGAACCTTGGATTACGAGCATAATTGATTCCGGGAGTGAGCTCTTAAACCAAGTTACTCTTATATCAAAGCAAATTTTTCCCATAGGAAATAATTGAAACGCAGACAATTCATTCTATAACCCAAAAATATTTACTGTATTTATACAAGCTTATTACAGTAATACAAAATAATGTACTATAGTCATATAAAATTATTACAGTACACTAATACAAAATACTGTACAGTAAAAAACATATACTGTATTTTTCGGACCATAAGACGCACTTTTTCCCCCCCCCAAATGTTGGGGGAAAGTGGGGGGTGGGTCTTATGGTCTGAATGTGGCTGCGGGTAATGAGGGTGCTGCGGTGGAGCGGGTCATCGGGGGCACGAGCAAGCTGTAGCAGCCTTCCGTGACCACGTGGGCCCGCTCATTACATATGCACGCCCATCCTCCCGCCCATCTCTCAGCGGTGAAGCCGGTGCTACAGGTGGGTGGGGTGATGGGCGGGGGGGTGCGTGCTTAATTAACAGCTGGCTCGCATGATCACCCCTGGCAACTACAGCCTGGAGTGATCATGTGCGGCTGTATTCACTGCCTCCGTGCATCATTATCAGCGGGGAGTGCAGTGAATCAGTGTACTCACCCGTCACCGTGTAGCATCACGATGTCTTCCTATCTGTGCCGGTCAGCTGATCTGTGTAGAGAGCGGTGAGCACAGTGATGACGTCATTGCTGTGCGCGCCGCTAGTGTCCACACAGATCAGCTGACCGGCACAGACAGGAAGACATTGCGATGCTGCAGACAACGGTGACGGCTTCACTTAACAGCGCTGCAGCTGAGACAGAGAGGAAGATGATCGGTGCTGCAGGAAGTGAGGGAAGGTGAGTATAAACATTTATTTTTTTTCTGTGCCATAGGATACAGGCCATATACCAGGATGGGGGTATATTATGAGCAGGATGGGGGGTATATAGCAGGATGGGGGTACAGTGCCTACAAGTAGTATTCAACCCCCTGCAGATTTAGCAGGTTTGATAAGATGCAAATAAGTTAGAGCCTGCAAACTTCAAACAAGAGCAGGATTTATTAACAGATGCATAAATCTTACAAACCAACAAGTTATGTTGCTCAGTTAAATTTTAATAAATTTTCAACATAAAAGTGTGGGTCAATTATTATTCAACCCCTAGGTTTAATATTTTGTGGAATAACCCTTGTTTGCAATTACAGCTAATAATCGTCTTTTATAAAACCTGATCAGGCTGGCACAGGTCTCTGGAGTTATCTTGGCCCACTCCTCCATGCAGATCTTCTCCAAGTTATCTAGGTTCTTTGGGTGTCTCATGTGGACTTTAATCTTGAGCTCCTTTCACAAGTTTTCAATTGGGTTAAGGTCAGGAGACTGACTAGGCCACTGCAACACCTTGATTTTTTTCCCTCTTGAACCAGGCCTTGGTTTTCTTGGCTGTGTGCTTTGGGTCGTTGTCTTGTTGGAAGATGAAATGACGACCCATCTTAAGATCCTTGATGGAGGAGCGGAGGTTCTTGGCCAAAATCTCCAGGTAGGCCGTGCTATCCATCTTCCCATGGATGCGGACCAGATGGCCAGGCCCCTTGGCTGAGAAACAGCCCCACAGCATGATGCTGCCACCACCATGCTTGACTGTAGGGATGGTATTCTTGGGGTCGTATGCAGTGCCATCCAGTCTCCAAACGTCACGTGTGTGGTTGGCACCAAAGATCTCGATCTTGGTCTCATCAGACCAGAGAACCTTGAACCAGTCTGTCTCAGAGTCCTCCAAGTGATCATGAGCAAACTGTAGACGAGCCTTGACATGACGCTTTGAAAGTAAAGGTACCTTACGGGCTCGTCTGGAACGGAGACCATTGCGGTGGAGTACGTTACTTATGGTATTGACTGAAACCAATGTCCCCACTGCCATGAGATCTTCCCGGAGCTCCTTCCTTGTTGTCCTTGGGTTAGCCTTGACTCTTCAGACAAGCCTGGCCTCGGCACGGGTGGAAACTTTCAAAGGCTGTCCAGGCCGTGGAAGGCTAACAGTAGTTCCATAAGACTTCCACTTCCGGATGATGCTCCCAACAGTGGAGACAGGTAGGCCCAACTCCTTGGAAAGGGTTTTGTACCCCTTGCCATCCTTGTGACCCTCCACGATCTTGTCTCTGATGGCCTTGGAATGCTCCTTTGTCTTTCCCATGTTGACCATGTATGAGTGCTGTTCACAAGTTTGGGGAGGGTCTTAATTAGTCAGAAAAGGCTGGAAAAAGAGATAATTAATCCAAACATGTGAAGCTCATTGTTTTTTGTGCCTGAAATACTTCTTAAGGCCCTGTGCGCACTAGTGCGTTTTACCCGCGGATTTGCCGCGGAAATTTCTTGAGAAATGTCTGCAATCTTTGTGCAGACATTTCCCAGCAAATCCTATGTGAAAAAAAAATAGCTGTGCGCACACTGCGGATTTTTCTCAAGAAATTTTCTTGAGAAGAATTTCTTGAGAAAATTTCTTGAGAAAATGAGCATGTCCATTATTTTCCGCAGGTACCTGCGGAATACCCCCGGAATTTCACTCCATTCACTGTAATGTAATCGCGAAATTCCGGGGGTATACCGCAGGTAGCAAATGATGTGCGGTATACCCCCGGTATAGCCGCGATTTACCTGCGGTAATGCTCATCACTGCCTGTGGTTTTGCAGGAAGCGATGTCATTATGCCAGAAGAGGAAGCGGAGCAGAGTAAACACAGACGTCACACTCCCTGGACACCGCACAGAAGTGCTTCCGTGCGACCTCCAGGTGGCCGTGCAGTCTGTGTCCCGCTCCAGCCTCGCGGCTGCCTGCACTGCAGCGTCAGTGTCTGCCCGCAGTGTCGGCAGCTTGTCACGCTGCAGCGCAGGCAGACACTGACACAGGCAGACACTCAAACTGCACTGCAGGGTGTCAGTGTCTGCCCGCAGTGTCAGCAGCCTGTCACGCGGCAGTGCAGGCAGACACTGACACCCTGCAGTGCTGGCAGCCTCGGGGATGACGAGCGCTGCTGTCAGGAGGTGAGATAATTACCTGCTGTGATGATCTCTTGCCTCCTGACGTCACCGCGGTCACTGCTGTCTATGCCCGTCTCGCAAGCGGCCCGTGACTGTCACTAGCGGTGATGTCACGGGCTCTCGCGATACTTCTGACAACGCGGTGGGCATAGAAGGCAGTGACAGCGTTGATGGCAGGACTGCAGGAGATCATCACAGCAGGTAATGATCTCATCTATCCTCCTGGCAGCAGCGCTCGGCATCCCATGCTGTGACCTGGGCTATTGATGTTAGCTCAGGTCACTGCATTGCTCTCCCAGCCAATGGGGAACATTCTGTTCTTCATTGACTGGCACAGCGACTATGGTATGGATCGCCGTGGGACCCCCCCCCCCTTATTGGATTACGCCGGACGTGGAATTGATTGTTCTTTTCAATTAAATTGGAGAAAGAGGGAATGTTTTGGGGAGTGTTTTTTCAAATAAAACTTTTTTTGTTGTCTATTTTTTATTTCTTACTGACTGGGTTGGTGATGTCGGGTGGGTATCTGATAGACGCCTGACCTCACCAACCCCAGGGCTTGATGCCAGGTGACATTACACATCTGGCATCAACCCCATATATTACCTCGTTTGCCAACGCACCAGGGCAACGGGATGAGTTGGGGCGAAGCACCAGGATTGGCACGTCTAATCATGGATGCGCCACTTCTGGGGTGGCTACGGCCTGCTATTTTTAGGCTGGGGAGTGTCCAATAACAGTGGACCTCCCTAGTCTGAGAATACCAGACCACAGCTGTCCGCTTTACCTCGGCTGGTGATGCAATTTGGGGGGGACCCCACGTTTTTGGCTTTAAATTATTTATTTAATGTAAAATAACAGCGTGGGGTGCCCTCTGTTTTGGATTACCAGCCAAGGTGAAGCTGCCAGCTGTGGTCTGCAGGCGTGTGCTTTACCCTAGCTGGCTACAAAAGATGGGGGGGACCCTCACGTCGTTTTTTTTTTTTTAATTATTTATTTATTTTATGGCTAAATACAAGGCTAAGCACCCTTTAGTGCCACATGAAAGTTACTAAAGGGTGCCAGCTTAGAAAATGCAGGGGGGTGGGACATTATAGAAGTCTTTCTCATCTATCTATCTATCTATTCATCTATCCATCTTTCCCTCTATCCATTATCTGTCTATCGATTATCTATATTATTTATTGCAAAACCGCAGGGACCAACCTGCGGTAAATCCGCGGCAAATCCGCATGCGTTTTTCCTGCGGATTTTTCCGCAGGTGCGGAAATCTTCAACTCCCAGAAGCTGCAGAAAATGTTCATAACATCTCTGCAGTGAATCACCAGCAAATCCTATGGAGAAAAAAAATCCTGTGCGCACTGGGCAGAAATTGACAGCTGCATGTTTTGCTGCGGAAATCCCGCAGCAAAAACAAGTGCATGTCACTTCTTTTCCGCAGGTAGCTGCGGGTTTTCCCTAATCTAATGTAAAAATCACGTAGGGAACAGCTTGCGGAAAAAACGCACTAAATCCGCACCAATTCCGCACCAAATCCGCAACAAAATGCGACAATCCGCATGCGGATTTTGGTGCGGAATTTGGTGCGGATTTTTTCCACAGGTGATAACATCTTTGAGAGCCTGCGGAATTTACGCAAGGAAATTTCATTTCCCAGTGCGCACAGAGCCTAATACTTTAGGGGAACCAAACAGAATTCTGGTGGTTTGAGGGGTTGAATAATAAATGACCCTCTGAATAAACTTTTCACAATTTAAAAAAAAAAAAAAAAAAGAAATAACATTCTTTTTTGCTGCAGTGCATTTCACACTTCCAGGCTGATCTACAGTCCAAATGTCACAATGCCAAGTTAATTCCGAATGTGTAAACCTGCTAAATCTGCAGGGGGTTGAAGACTACTTGTAGGCACTGTAGGGAAGGCTAAGGTTTTTCTTCTTTTTTCTCAGTCTCAGACGCAAATTTGAGGAGTCCCTTACTGGAGGAGGGTGGACTTTATGTAAACTTCTCTTAAAAATGGATCTGTCGATGGTGTTCTTTGAAGGGTTAGGGACATTCCCCAGAAGGGATAGTTGGGTGGGACTTAAAGGGGTTGTCCACTAATCAAACGGCCCTTCTCAATTCCTATGTCACCCTATCTCTCCCCTTTTCACCCCCCCCTCCCCCAGGTAAACTAACAGCACCTATACTCCTCTCTGGCCTCTCCTGGGGATTGTGTGACCCTTTTATGTCTTGCAATCCCTGTGGCCAACAAACACTGGCCTCACTGTCTCCTCTTTCAGACATTTGAAGAAAGTGAAACCTGCGGCTCCTCTTATTTCCTCTAGATGTCTTGATGTGACGGAAGCCACTGATCATACCCGTCACTAGTGTGTGGTAAATGTAGACGTGATGAAGTTCTCAATTTCCATAAAATCAATTTAATGACTAGCACGATAGCCTGTGGGTGCCGGATGCCACTGTTGTGTGATCACTTTGTATAATTCACTAACCGTTTCTGCTGTATATATTAAACGGAGAACAAAAATAAACATCATGTGAACAAGACCTTAAATATCAGATTTTTGAACTGCTAAAATGTTTAATATTTTTTTTCCAGCTGTTGTAGGAGCTGGGATCGGAGGAACGTCCACAGCTTATTTCTTGCGGCAGAAGTTTGGCAATGTCCAGATTGACATCATTGAAAAGGGAGAGGTAGGAGGCCGCCTGTCCACCATAGAGATGGAAGGGAAGCATTACGAATCTGGGGGGTCCGTTATACACCCCCTGAATCTGCACATGAAATCATTCATGAAGGAGCTGGGTGAGTAGCATCTAAATAAGAGACATGATGACTTTAGTTTAGAATTCGTGAAATGCACAGACTGTATCAGTAATAGAGAATAAGTAGGACTGCTGGGCAGCTGCTTTATTCATCAGCAATCCTCAGTCAATGAACAGCATTTGCCGCATGGGACACTTGTGTATAAGGCCCTGTGCACACTTGCCGGTTTTTGCTGCGGATTTGCTGCATGTTTCGCTGCAGAAAATGTTCATAACATCTCCCAGGAATTCACCAGCAAATCCTATGGGGAAAAAAAAATGCTGTGCGCACTAGGCGGATTTTGACAGCTACATGTTTTGCTGCAGGATTCCCGCAGCAAACACAATTGCATGTCACTTCTATTCCGCAGGTAGCAGCGGCATTTCACTTCATTGACTGCAATGTAATCGGGAAATCCCGCAGGGAATAACGCAGGTAGCAAATTCTGTGCGGTTCACTGCGTTATTCCCTGCGGTATTTTGCGTTTTCGGGACATAATGTTCATCACTGCCTGCGGTGTGCAGGGAAGTGAAGTCATTATGACCGGAAGAGGAAGCGGAGCAGAGAGTAACCACACACACATCACACTCACACACAGACATATAAAATACACATAGAAATCAAACATACATATAATAGAACAAAAAACCCAATAAAACCGCGGGCTTCGCTGTATTTGTACCGTCCAGCCAGGTAAACACACAGTGGCGGCCGGGTATTCTCAGGCTGAGGAGGGCCAGGGTTAATGACTCCCCCCCCCTCCCGCAGCCAAGAAGATCAGCCCGCAGCTGCCCGGGACTGTCTCATCCATTATGCGACAGTCCCGGAGTGTCCCCGGCTCTTCCAGATTTCCGTGATGCGGTGGCAATCCAGGTAATAAGGAGTTAAATGACAGCGGATCGCTACCACTAAGTCTAGGCTTAATCATGGCAGCGTCTATGAGACCGCTTTTATGATTAACCCGTAAGTAAAGTGAATAAACGCACACCGAAAAATCCTTTATTTTAAATAAAAGACAAAAAAGCCCCTCTTTCACCCCTTTATTAACCCCTCTCAACACACAGCTCCGGTGTAGTCCACCGAGGTCCCACAACGCTTGCATCCAGCCGTGACTGACACACTGTACACTATGCAGCCTCGTAACGAGCCTGCAGAGGTAATTGCAGGTCATTTCTCACGTGAACACACTACCGCTCTCAAGAACTGCAATGTGTCCTCACAGTGACTCTTATCTATTGATTGATAGAGGACAGATCAATCTATTGATTATCTATCTATCCATCTATCTATCATCTATCTATCCATTATCTATCTATTTCTCTTATCTATCTATATCAGAAGGAAATTACCTTTTTTTTTATGTGCTTTATTGCATTAAATGCATTAAAACACATGTACCAACCGGCGGAAAAACCGCACCGAAACTGCAATAAAACACATACGGATTTTGGTGCGGTTTTTCTGCGTTTTTGTTCCGCAGGTGCGGTAATCTTTCAGTGCCTGCGGAATTTTCTTCAGAAAATTCCTTTTTTCAGTGCGCACAGGACCTAAAGCAGAGATCCATTTCTGCACATAATTTGGACAGTTGAACTCTTGATCTGCATTGTAGTAGTCAGTAAGTGACAGACTTTGAAGTCGGACAATAAGATGTGGAGTATTTGAGTCTTTATTACCCATTTTTACATGTAAGAGGACAGGCTGGATTGTAACCGGTGCCTTCTCTCTCACAGGGCTCAATACTCGTTCTCTGAACTCCAATCTGGTTGGAATCTATAATGGAGAGGAGTTTGTTTTTCAAGAGAGCGAATGGTTTTTGGTTAATGTCTTCAAAATGGTCTGGAACTACGGCCTGAACTTCCTGCGGATGTACATGTGGGTGGAAGACATATTGGATAAGTTTATGAGGTTTGTAAATTTTAGATTCCCACGTATACAGAATAACTATCGGATTCTTCTCACACTCCTAACCAGTGACAATTGGGTGCTGTGTATACATGGAGATGCTGGGCAGCCATTGGGCACAGTGCATGCCCACTGTCTTATTGACAGTATTATGCTTCAGGCTATGTTCACACCTTCATGTAGAATCCATTCATACTGGACACATTTGAATATAGAAATGGGAAAAAACAAAAACACTTACCAGATGTAAACCAGTATCCTTGTACCTGGGGTATCCGTTTTCCGTTTTAAATGGATCCAGTTATACTGGAGGTGTCTTTGACCACCTAGTGATCAGGGAATGTCCAGTGCTTAAAGGGTTTTTCCCATGAAGAAAGTTGAGTTTAATCAATAGATCTTGGAATAATAATAATAATTTCCACAATTGGATGTAATAGAAAAAAAATGTCCCTGTGTTGAGATAATGTTATATGTATGTCACATGATCTGATTATACCACAGCTCCTGGGCTGGGGAGGAAGTAATAGCGTTTACAAACAGGAAGGCACAGGATTGCAAATTGTTCATTCTGTGAGGTAAAACATGGCTTAAAAACAGACAGGGAAAAGTTTTACCTCACAAAAAGAACCATCGATGATCCTGTGCTGTAGAGTGTGTGAGTGTGTGAGTGTGTGAGTGTGTGAGTGTGTGAGTGTGTGAGTGTGTGAGTGTGTAATATATATGTATTATAATATATATTTTTTTTACTTTCTCTCCATGTCTCTGTACAGTCAGACACGGCCATTACACAGTACCCAGCAGGGACACATATATATATGATTATTTCAGCACAGGAACATTTTTGCTAATGACATCCAATTGTGGAACTTACTTTTTTTCCAAGATCTATTGATTAAAACATGTTTTGCTTGTGGGAAACCCCTTTTTAAAGGGGACCAGTCGCTTGAGTCTAGCTGTCAAAATAATGGGCAGCATAAATCAGAGCCTGGCTGCACGGGTTGTCAATTGCGTTTACATCTGAAGCGTTCTGGTGTTCCAGAGAAATTATAGTTAGAAGATCTGGACAGGGACCATAGTCAGAAACTAGACTAGTCAAGCCCTGGTTGGCTTTTCCCAGCGCCGCTACGGGTGATTGACAGGTCTCTCGCCATGTACACAAATGGAAGAGACCTGCCACTCACCTGCAACGGCACTGGGAAAAGCCGGAACGTTTCAGAGAAAAATGTACCTAGCAGCAATCAAGGAGCCAGGCTCTTGTTCATGCTGCTTGTGGTTTTGGCGGCAATAATCAAGAGACTAAGGGTACTTTCACACTTGCGTTTTTTTCCTTCCGTCATAATCCCCCCTTTTGGAAAACAGCGGAATCCGTTAACGGATTCCGCTGTTTCCCATAGACTTGTATGGATGACCGATTGTGCCAAAAGTACCTGCGTTGCTTCCGCTGGCCGACGCTGCGTTGCTTCCGCCGAGCGGAAGCAACGCTGAATGTAACGTTAATTGCTTGCGTTAAAATGACGCCAAGCAGCGGATTCCGTTGCTTCCGTTTAAAATTTATAATGGCTCTCTATGGTAGCGGATTCCGTTGCAAAGTGTTTTACAACGGAATACGCCGCTGGATTCCGCTAATTTCTATTGAGCATGCCCAGAGTGAAAAAAATGGAAAAAAAATAAAAAAACGGAGCCGACGCATTCCGTTAGACGGACTCCAAACGGATGCAACGGGTACGTTATTTCACAGGAATCAGCTAACGGATTCCTGTGACATAACGGACCGTTGCATCCATTGACACCACAAAAATATCGGATGCGTCAAAACGATGCAGCAACGGACCCAGCGGATTTCACCCAACGCAAGTGTGAAACTAGCCTTATTCCCGTTAACCCCTTAACGACCGCGGGCAATAAAATTACGTCCTAGCGGTCATAACTTTACTGCCTGCGGTCTGCTGGCAGCAGCATGCCGCGATCGGCGTACATCTCAGCTGATTTTCACAGCTGAGATGTGTGCTTGCTAGGCACGAGCAGAATCGTTATCTGCTCATGCCGTTTACCCCTGTAATGGCGCTGTCAATATGTGACCGCCATTATAAACGCGATTGCGGTAAAGCTTTACTTACCGCCCGATACCGTAAGTCACGTGACATGATCACGTGACTTCCGGTGGTTGTCATGGTAGCACAGGGTCATGTGATGACTCCTGTGCTAGACATGAACTACTTTCACTTTTGCTTTCCACGGAGGCCAGGGAAGCAGGAAGTGCACGTATCTGCTGTTTACAGCTCTGTAGCTGTGATCAGCAGATAGTGCAGAGCGATCGGACTGCTGATCGCAATAGACCCCTAGGGGGACTAGTAAAATAAAAAAAGTAAAAAAAAAAGTTTTAAAAAATTAAAAAAAAAACATAAGTTCAAATCATCCCCCTTTCGCCCCATTGAAAATTAAAGGGTTAAAAAAATAAAAAATATACACACATTTGGTATCGCCGCGTTCAGAAACACCTGATCTATCAAAATATCAAATCAATTAATCTGATCAGTAAACGGCGTAGTGGCAAAAAAATTCCAAACGCCAAAATGACATTTTTTTGTCGCCACAACGTTTGCGCAAAATGCAATAACAGGCGATCAAAACGTAGCATCTGCGCAAAAATGGTACCGTTAAAAGCGTCAGCTCGAGTCGCAAAAAATAAGCCGTCACTGAGCCATAGATCCCGAAAAATGAGAACGCTACAGGTTACGGAATATGGCGTAAAACGTGCGCCACTTTTTTCAGACAAACTTCCGAATTTTTTTAACCCCTTATATAAAAGTAAACCTATACATGTTTTTCTGCATTTGGAATTTTTTTGCCATTTTCCAGTACACTATATGGTAAAACTTATGGTTTCATTGAAAAGTACAGCTCGTTCCGCAAAAAATGAGCCCTCACATGACCATATTGACTGAAAAATAAAAGTTACGTCTCTCAGACAAAGAATGGCGAAAAAAAAAAACGGAAAGCGAAAAATCGGCCGGTCGTGAAGGGGTTAAATACGAATCTGATAACCATCCGTTATAATCCGTTTCTCTTAATCTTTAATGTTCCATCTGCAGTTCATCCAAGGATGATTGGAAATAGATGATATTGCAAGAAAAATTAAACCAATTCAAATGATTGGGTTCTGTAGCTGAAAGTTTTATTTCCCCAAACAGATAAGAAAAGCGTAAATGTGAGCATAACCTTAGTGTATTCGCACTGGATAGAAAGGAGCGGCCGGGTGCTGTACACTTGCTGCGCTTCTGTATGTACATTTTTTCTGTAAGTTTATTGCAGGTACGTTTTTGAAAACCTGCAAGGGTTAATCCACTTTTTTTGTGGTTTCGGCACACGGCATCAATTATACCGTAGATATTTGCTTAATTTCGCTTTGGAATTTTTTAGAACCCCATCACTAATTGGCACAGAGGTATTTCCTAAACGCGTCGCATAACGTTTGATGGACTAGGTTAGAACATTAAGGCTATGTCCGCACGCTGCAGTGTTGTGTTCACCACAAAACTGCACCCTGTGGTCACAAAAACACATGCAATTACCATGGGTTTTTGACAATGCATTTTTTTTTTTTTTTTTTAAGTCAATTGGTGAAAAAAAACTGATGGGTGAACCCGGACTGTAAAGACTGACCACCGCAGGTTCAAAGGCACCAGAGTACCGGGCCCGGGTGTATTGATTCAGATCCGGCACTCGGGTAATTTAAAAAAAGTCAGCTGTAACTGCTCTCGCGGCCTCTCATTCAATTCCGAGGCCGCTCATTACCTTCATTGCATATGCACTGCTTTCCCCGCCCACCGACGTTTGTGCTTAGTTGCAGTCAGACACACCCCCACACTGAATGACAGTGTGTCTGACACTTCCAATCACAGACCCGGTCTGTATCGTACAGTAAAAATAGTTTTTAAAAAAAATTGACGGAGGGTCCCACCATATTATGATACCCAGCATAGATAAAGCCTATGGCTACAGGCTGGAGCCCCCGGCCTAGCCCTTCTTTTGGCTGTGTATCAAAATAAGAGGAATTGCATAATTATAAAAAAGCGGCATTCGCCCCCCCCCCCCCATTTTAATACCCAGCCAAGATATCAAGCTAAAGCACGACAGCAGGGGGCTTGTATCCTCAGGCTGGGGAGACCAATGCTTATTGAGCCCCGCAGCCTAAAAATAGCAGCCTACAGTCGCCTAGGATTATTGCATCTATTAGATGCGACAATCCCAGCACTTTGCCACTGCACCAAGACCTGGGTAAGAAGGGTTAATTGTAGCTCATAGCTGCCACTAAATGCTAGATTAGTAATGGGAGGTGGCATCTAATCTGTAAGTGAAAGTAAATAAGCATAAACACCGAAAAAATCCTTTATTTGAAATAAGAAAAAAAAACCCCACTCTTTCACCACTTAACCCCAAAAATACTCCTGCAGGTCCGACGTAATCCACACAAAGTCCCACGATAATTCCAGCTCTGCTACATGTGAAGTCACAGCGCACGATCATGGCACATGACTGCCCACTGTGGACTTCAGGCAGAGATTGAGCAGCGATCAGCGGTGACGTCACTCACGTTAGCAGCTATCACAGCTGGGGGTTCCTACGGCTCTGCACCTGAAACCACAGGTAATTTGACCTCAAATGACTTCAGTGACCTCACCTGAGGTGAGGTCACTGAGTTTATTGAGGTCCCCTGAGGTCAGGTTATCTGCGCTCACAGGTGGAGGGCCGTGGGAACCTTCGGCTGTGGCTACGGCTAACCTGAGTGACGTCACCACTGAGCGCGTGGCTCACTCATTATCTGCCTTAAGTCCACAGCGGGCAGTCATTTTCCATGATCGCGTGCTGTGACTTTAGATGTAGCAGAGCTGGAATCGTTGTGGGACCTGGTGTGGATTACGTCGGACCTACAGGGGTGTTTTTGGGCTTAATAAAGTGGTGAAAGGGTTCTTTTTGTATTTTATTTCAAATATAGGATTTTTTGGAGTGTCTGTGTTTTATTTCTTTTCACTTACAGACTAGTAATGTGGGGGTCTCATAGCAGCCTCTCATTACCAATTTAGGGCTTAGTGGCAGCTGTGAGCGGCCAATAACCCTTTACTACCTCGATTGCTACTGCACCAGGGCAATCTGGAAGAGCTGGGTAAAGTGCTGTAATTGTCGCATCTAATGGATGCAGAAATTCTGAGAGGCTGCTATTTTTAGGCTGGGGGGGGGGCTCAATAAGCCTGGGTCCTCCCCTGCATGATAATACCAGCCTCCATCCAGCTGTCATGCTTTATCTTGGTGCTAGGTATCATGCCACTTTTTTTAAATTATTAAAAGCCGTATTAAATTATTAAAAGCTGTAGCCGTATGCTTCATCTGTGTTGGGTATTATAATTCGGTGAGACCCTACACCAATTTTTTATTTTGCTGTGCTATATAGTCCGCGCCCACCAGTGTCTGTAATTGGAGGTGTCCGACAAGTTGTCACTCAGCATAGGGGCGCGTCTGACTTCAAACAAACACAGAGGCTGGTGGTCAGGGAAGCAGTGAGGATGCAATGAAGGTATTGCGTGGCCCCGGAAGCTGCCGCAGGAGCAGTTACAGCAGCGCCGGTGTCTTGGGTAGTATGAAGTACTTGTTCCTATCCCTTTGCGCCAGATTCTGGTTCCCACAGACTAGTATGGGGACCGGCATCCGGCCAGATACCAGGGATCAATCGCCCGTTGACCCCGGGTATCTGCGAGTCCTCCCATCACTAGTGAAAAATGCAGGGACAAAACGTAAAAAGAATTGACATGCTGCAGTTTTGTGGTCACCATTAAAAAAAGCAACTTGCGCAATTGCGCATAGCAAAACTGAAATCTCAGACTTTGCTGGGGAAAGAAATGCATGCAGTTTTGTACTACAAACTGCACACAAAAAACGAGGCAAAAATTCAGCAAAAAACGCAGCGTGCTCATGAGGCCTAATTCTACTTGGCTCTTGCTTATTGTGTAAATTGGACATGGCTCACCCTCATTTTAGTTTTTCTCTGTAGAATAGAGAAAAATTTATAATATATACTGATCATACACATATATATAATATTTTTTTTATTTATTTTTTATTTTATTTTTTTTTCTCTTGTTGTGCCTGCAGCTCCACATTAGTCATCTGGGAGTATGATCATTTATTTATTTTTGTATCTTTTATTGTACACTCCTTTTGCCTATTTGGCTGCTGTCTGATTTGGTTACACAGATCTTTTATTGTCGGCAGGATCTACCGGTATCAGACCTTTGACTATTCGTTCTCCAGCACAGAGTCTTTGCTTCATGCTATGGGTGGAAATGATTTCCTCACAAAGGTAAATGTGACCATCGATGAAGTCATGCAGAAAGCCGGCTTCTCTCAGAGGTTCATCGATGACATTGTGGTTCCAGCTATGAGAGTCAACTACGGACAAGGAGCCAAAGTCAACGGCTTTGTTGGTAAGAGCTCAAACCGGGGTGCAAAAGTGCTCAACTCCCTTTAGCCTTCCTGCTTGAGTACAAATTTAGAAAGGTTGGTAATTTGGGGTCTGAAACTGCCAAGTTGAATGGGCCGCACATAGAAAAACATTGACGTTGACAGGCTGCATTCCTGATGATGTTTTCAGTGATACTGTGTTTTGGGGTTTGTTTGTTTTTTTTCCACATGACTTTTTGTCAAGTGCAATCAGAAGGGGTTGTCCTAGCAGTGGACAACCCCTTTAATGATGGTCATCATATGAGTTATGGTACAATTTTATATCCGTGGTTGCGCCGGATATGGCAGTACGAAATGTGTGCATTTTATTATTATTATTATTATTATTATTATTATTATTATTATTATTATTTATATATTTATTTATTTATTTTTTTTAGAACGTCACTTTTTACCAAAATCAGCATTTTAAGTGGCAAAACATTTCTCTGTAATCTTTTTATACTTTATTTAGAATTATTTATTTTCCATTTTTACATTTTTTTTTTCACTCCTTTTTTACTTAGTCGCTATGTGAGACTTTAACTTTCGATTGCCTGATTACTAATCTAGTATCCTGCAATACTTCTATACTTCAGAATATTAAATTTTGTCAGCTTTATAGAGACATGTTGCCTGTTAGACCCTGCTTATTGCATGACCTCACACTCCACTATTGTTTTCAAAATCAAAGGCCATTACTTGGCCGTTGGTTGACATTTATATTTCCCATCCTGGAGTAATAGTGTCGCCAATCAATAATATGGTTTCCAAATATGCCCAAGTAAAATTGTCCCACATTGTAATAATGTCCTGTCCTCGCCCTACCCCCACTCCCATCCAGTAATAATGTCCTCAATTCTGTAATAATATCTTCTGTCCTGGCCCCCATCCTATAATAAGGTACTCAGTCCTGTAATAGTGTCCTCCAGCCTGGACCTGTGGTAATTTCCCCTCATCTGGACCCGGCTTCTAATGATGACTCCCGTCCTTTGTCCCTGTCCTGGATTCCATTCCAAAAAAGTAATGCAAGCATCAACAATAATCATGATAGAAGTGATGGTCAGGAGGAGTCCAAGTTGACAATAAACAATGAATTGATATTAGAACACTTAGCCAAGTTAAAGGAAACCAAGTCCCCAGTTCCAGACGATTTACACCCTAGAGTCCTGAAAGAGATAGCTGAGGAAATAATAGCACCGCTTCCATAATCTTCAATAAGTCACGGGAAACAGGAGAGGTCCCACTAGATTGGAAAAGGGCATATGTGGTTCCGATCTACAAAAAGGGGAAGAAAGAGGATCCAGGGAATTACAGGCCAGTAAGCCTGACCTCTATTGCAGGAAAAATCTTCGAGCAAATTGTCAAAGAACATTTACTTAGGTACGTGGATAAGAAGGCATTAATGAACCAAAGCCAGCATGGCTTTATGACCAATAAATCTTGTCAGACCAACGTAATTTCCTTTTACAGTAAAGTCACTGAATGGTTGGACCAGGAGAATGCCGTGGATATAGTATACCTTGACTTCAGTAATGCATTCGATAAAGTATCACATGATATCCTCATTGAGAAGATGATCAAGGACGGAACTGACAAAAAATCCATTAGATGGATTCACAACTGGCTTAATGATCGGTCACAACGAGTAATACTAAATGGCTACACATCAACCTGGAGGAAAGTCAAAAGCGGGGTGCCGCAAGGCTCTGTCCTGGGGACAGTGCTGTTTAATATCTTTATAAATGATCTGGATAATGGAATTATTGGGAAACTCATAATATTTGCAGATGATACTAAGAAAGGAGGAGTAGCCAACACTAGAGAGGAAAGAGAGCGTATTCAAAAGGATCTAGACACACTCGAACAATGGGCCGAGGAGAACAGGATGGTTTTTAACATCTGCATTTAAATGCAAGGTCGTACATCTGGGTAAAAGAAATATAAAATGCATATATAGTATGGGAGGAATAGAATAAGGTGATAGCACCGGGGAAAAGGACTTGGGCATAATAGTGGATCCCAGATTCAACATGAGCCAAATTCTGGGATGCATCAAGACAAGCATTGAATCTACTTCAAGAGAGGTAATTATTCCCCTATGTGAAATAGTAGAAAAAATGATGAAGAGCACTCGCCAGTAGTTGCTGTGCAAATAGGTGCAAGTTTATTCACAAGTGCGGTATTACATGTGAAGGCAGGCAGGGAGGGAGCAGGATGGGGCGGCACGTCAGACGACGGCCGTTTCGCACTCTATACTAGTGTTTCGACGGGTCTGACCCGTCGAAGCACTAGTATAGAGTGCGAAACGGCCGTGAATAAACTTACACCTATTTGCACAGCAACTACTGGTGAGTGCTCCTCATCATTTTTTCTACTATTTCACACAGTGGATCATGTTGCCGTCTCTTTGAAGTAGCACCCCACAGCTGTGCTTATGTTTTTCCAGCATCAGTGTTTCTGTCGCTTATATATTTTTGCTGCGCTCAGCGTTACAGCTGTGTATGTCTTAAAAGGTTTTTTTCCCCATGTGTCTCTACATATAGCGTAGCGCCCTGTCCTCCTCACCTTTTGATAATTATTCCCCTATACTCTGCCCTGGTCAGACCACACCTGGAAGACTGAGTACAATTCTGGGCTCCCCAATTCAAGAAAGACATCGATATATTGGAGCAAGTCCAAAGAAGAGCAACCAAGATGGTAAAAGATTTGCAAACCATGTCATTTGAAGACCGGCTAAAAGATCTTAGGGATGTTTAGTTTGAAAAAGAGAAGGCTGAGAGGAGACTTAATAGCGGTCTACAAATATCTGAGAGGACGTCACGGTGCAGAGGGAACTACCCTATTCTCATTAGTACAAGGAAGTACAAGAAGCAATGGGATGAAACTTAAAGGATGGAGATTCAGATTAGACATTAGGAAACATTTTCTGACAGGGCAGTCATAGAGTGGAACAGGCGACCACGGGAGGTGGTGAGCTCTCCATCAATGGAAATCTTCAAGCGGAAGCTGGATAAACATATAGCTGGGATGAGTTAGGAAAGCCTGAACTCACAGGGGGTTGGACCCAATGGCCCTTGAGGTCCCTTCCAACTCTACCATTCTATGATTCTATGATTTTATGAATAATGTCCCCCTTCCTGGACTCTGTCCTCTGATAACATTACTACAGTCTGTCCTGGACCTTAACCTATAATAATGTCCCCCTTCCTGATTCTTCTTACCTGTCCTCGCTCACATGATGTATGGGGTTTGCTTCGTAGCCGCCGCATGGGAGTGGGTCGCTCCATGGCAGTGATGTCAGGCATCTCCTGCCATGGTCACGATGTTAGCTGCAGCCCTGATTGGCCGGTGGCTTGTATAGTGATTATTGGGGTGCAGGGAGCTGCGGGCTCAATATATTTCAGCTGAATGTGCTTCCTTGGACACAAATTCAGCTGAAATCGGCACTGGCATCGGCAGTCCCCCTTCCTCCCAGAGTTTGGTCATTGTTGTACCTCTGGTGTCTGGATTCCCCATCGCATGCAGCCTAAGGGGCCGTGTGTTTGAGACCCCCTTTTTTTAGAGAGTAAAATGAATGTATCTAGCAGGTAGAAGCATTGCCTAGCTGCATGTAGCTGAGAATGTTTATTAATAATAATTTTTATTTTTATAGCGCCAATATATTCCGCAGCGCTTTACAATTAAGAGGGGACATGTACAGACAATATGAGACATTACAAAATAACAAAATTAAGATACCAGGAGGAGTGAGGGCCCTGCTCGTAAGCTACAGTCTATGAGGAAATAGGGGAGACACAAAAGGTGAATGGGGGGGAGAAAAGCTTGTCATATATGGTCCAGCCATCCATTTAATAGGGTATTCAAAAGCAGCTGCATGAACCAGTCGGTGAGAATTTATAGAGGTACAGGGGACAAGAACTGGAAGTAAATTTTTTGAAGGGCAGAAAGGGACTAGATTAGATTAGGGCAGTGAGGTGATAGGGTAGTCTAAAGAAATGCGTTTTTAGGGCCCTCTTAAAGGTGTGGATGTTGGGAATTAATCGGATTGCTCTTGGTAGTGCGTTCCAGAACATAGGCGCAGCTCGTGAGAAATCTTGAAGACGGGAGTGGGAGGTTCGAATGGTTGAGGATGTCAGTCTTAAGTCATTAGCAGAGTGGAGGGCACGGGTGGGGTGATAGACAGAGATGAGGGAGGAGATGTAGGGCGGTGCAGAACCATGGAGAGCTTTGTGAGTGAGAGTGATAAGTTTATATTGGATTCTGTAACGGATAGGCAACCAGTGCAATGACTGGCACAGAGCAGAGGCATCAGTGAAGCGGTTGCAGAGGAAAATGATCCTGGCTGCGGAATTCAGGATGGATTGAAGAGGGGAGAGTTTAGTAACAGGGAGACCAATTAGTAAAGAATTACAATAATCCAGGCGAGAATGAATGAGAGTGACAGTAAGAGTTTTTGCAGAGTCAACGGTAAGAAAAGTTCGAATTCTTGAGATGTTTTTGAGGTGGAAGTGACAAGAACGAGGGAGTGAAGGAAAGATCGGAGTCAAATATAACCCCAAGACAGCGGGCGTGCTGCTGGGGCGTAATGGTAGGGCCACACACAGAAATGGTAATATTGGGTTTCGGAAGATTGGGAGAGGGAGGAAACAGGAGAAGTTCAGTTTTTGACAGGTTCAGTTTTAATGTTGGCCTCAGAATATATAAGGCGCAAGCTTGATGACTGTGAAACAAAACATTTTACAACATTCTAATATACTTTGTGCATCCTCTCCAGTGATCTGAATCTCTGCATGGCGGGAGCAAATGGAAATGATGATCTTGCTAAAAACTACTATTTTACTGATGATAATGCTATTCCTATATGTGTGTGTTCTAGGGGCAGTGTCTCTGGCTGGTACTGATTCTGGACTTTGGGCCGTGGAGGGAGGTAACAAACTGGTGTGCACTGGGCTCCTCTATGCTTCAAAGGCCCAGCTAGTTAAGGGCACGGTTACCTCTGTGCAAGAGAAGTCTCGCCCTACAAAGTCCGGTAAGTTACTCTCTAATTATACCAAACTGCACTGAGGGGGGCGCAAAGACTTCCCTACATTGGACGACCTGTGTAAAATAATTTAGTATTTTCAGAGATCGCACTGTTAAAGATGCATTAGTACTAAATTTATTTTTTCCATCAAATATATTTAATTTAGGTTAACGAAAAGGGGGCGATTTTTTTTATTTTATTTTTAAATTTTTATGGATGGTTAAGGTGGCAATCAGCAAGCCATGGCGAACCATTAACAGATCGCAATCGCCTCGAATGTACACCCCACAGGATTGTGCAACTTAAAGGGAATCTATCACCAGGTGTTTGCCACCTAATCTGAGAGCAGCATAATGTAAAGACAGAGACCCTGATTCCAGCTATGTCACTTACTGGGCTGCTTAGTGTAGTTTGGATAATCTGCTTCTGATCAGTGATTTTATCATAAGAGGACTACTTGGTGTGCTGTCAGGTAGTCCAGCATATTCATGAGCTCTGTATGACTGCTAGATCTGCAGCAGAGAAAACTTTTGATAAAATCACTAAGACAGCAAACAGCTCAGTAAGTGACACATCGCTGGAATCAGGGTCTTTGCCTCTCCATTATGCTGCTCTCAGATGGGGGAGCAAAAACCTGGTGACAGACTCCCTTTTAAATGCTATTCTCAGAGAATGACGGCAGGATTTCAGTGTCTAAATATCAGTCTAGCTCCATTTGCTGCGGTTTGTGAAGATGCCGGCTGTATAAGACAGCCAGCACCTGTTTTGTGTGGAACATCTCGCACCATCCCCATAATCTACTATTCTGCCCTAAGGGGCAAGATATTACAGTGTACCCAAACTTTCTTTTTTTTTTTCTTCTAAATAATTTTGTCCTTTTGGCTTATGAAAGTTTACATATCACTATATTAAAGGGAACTTGTCAGATGCAATATGCACCGAGAACCACGAGCAGTTCTGGGTGTATATTGCTAATTCCTGCCTAACCGTCCCTGTATACAGTAGCATAGATAGAAATTCTTTCTAAATAACTCTAAAGATACCACATGATATGCTAATGAGGCCATTAATTAGTCGCAAGGGCGTTAGTTCCCTTGGCTAGTTGGCCCTCTTAGCATGTAACCACGCCCATGTGGGCATGCTAACTTGCTAATGAATGGGCAGCGTTAGAGGATGATCTCGCTCACCTCTCCGCTGCCATCGCATCCGATGCTGGACTTCGGCTCAGTGCGCATGATCCCGGACTTTTGAAGCCGGGTGTACGCGTCTTGACGTCAAACCGATGTAGTGCGCATGACCGGACGTCCGAGATCATACGCACTGAGCTGAAGTTCAGCGTTGGATGTGATGGCAGCGGAGAGGTGATCGTGACCAAGCCTCTGATGCTGCACGTTCATTAGCATGTTAGCATGCCCATAGGGGCGTGGTTACATGCTAAGGGGGCTAACTAGCCAAGGGACCGAATGCCCTTGTGACTAGTCGCTGGCCTCATTAGTATATTATAATGGATGTTTACAAATACTTTTTTCTAAAGATCTCTCTATCTATGCTACTAGATACTGGGACAGTTAGGCAGGGATCACCAATATCCACCCTGAACTGCTCATGGATCTGGGTACATATTGCAGCTGACAGATCCCCTTTTAAGGATTTTTTAATTCCTGGCAAAAAAAATAACGTGCAAGTGGCTTCGTTCTACTGCTTTCCTACCAGATCGTACTCCCTTTGGAGTACTGATGATGGCAGTGAAGGGTCTGGCACCTTAGGAGTTTAGTTATTGCATTCCACAGAGCACAATGATTGATTATGGTCGCTCTGTAGTTCCATATCCCACACTTATGAATTCTGAATATTTCTGCCATGTTTGAGCTTTCGATATTTTGGTAATTGTGCCTTTTTTTTTTTCTTTTTCAGGAGATACAGTGAATCTGTATGAAGTAAATTATGAGACCGACCAGGGTCCCACACTCGGCCTGTATGATATTGTAGTCATTGCTACCCCACTCGCTAAGGACGTTACTAAAATTAAATTCCTTGACTTTGACCTACCAGCAGAGGCTTCCAAGCCATACCAGCAGACCGTGGCCACCTTTGTCCACGGGCAGATCAACGCTTCTTTCTTTGGTTACCCGAAGCCATTGCACTTTTCGGTATCAGAAATCTTAACCACCGATGAGCCGAAACTTTTCATCAATAGCATCGGCCCCGTGTCACCCGTGAAACCAGAGTCTGAAGCGGCCAAAGCCTCTGACAACAAAGTCTGGAAGATCTTCTCTCCGGAGCCCCTCACTGATGAACAGCTGCGTCTCTTGTTCGAGTCCTATCATGCAGTTATTGTAAAGAAATGGTTGGCTTATCCCCACTATGACCCTCCTGAAAAACTACCCCCGATAATACTGCACCACGACATCTATTATCTGAACAGTATAGAGTCGGCAGCCAGTGCCATGGAGATGTGTGCCCTCTCCGCAAAGAATATCGCCCTTCTGTCATACCACCGCTGGTATGGGCACGACGGACAAATCGACCAGGAAGATTTGGCCGAACGTCTGAAGTCTGAGTTATAGTTTTGTTTTTTTTACTAGACATCTGTGATTGTCACTTAAAAACCTAACTTTCTTCAGCGCTCTATTGGGAGACCCAGACGATTGGGGTATAGCTACTGCCCTCCGGAGGCCACACAAAGCACTACACTAAAAAGTGCAAGGCCCCTCCCCTTCTGGCTATACCCCCCCGTGATATCACGGGTTCTCCAGTTTTAGCTTTGTGTGCGAAGGAGGTCAGACATCCATGCATAGCTCCACAGATTTTAGTCAGCAGCAGCTGCTGACTATGTCGGATGGAAGAAAAGAGGGCCCATATAGGGCTCCCAGCATGCTCCCTTCTCACCCGTGGATGGTGTTGTAAGGTTGAGGTACTTATTGCTAGTACAGAGGCTGGAGCCCACATGCTGTTTTCCTTCCCCATCCCCATGAGGGGCTCTGGGTGAAGTGGGATCTTACCGGTCTCCAGGCACAGAGACCGAGCTCCATCCACAGACCCAAAAGAACCTGCTGGATATGGAGCTGAGTATCGTCAGGGACAGGCCCTGCTACATCAAGGTACTCTGTGTTCCCATGCACATCGCGCCCACACACACCAGCATTGCTGGGAGTGTTAGTGCGCCGGGGACAACAGCGCGGAGCGCTGGTGCTATTATTCACTGCAGCTTTGCTGAGTGAATTTATGTATTGAAAACGGCCGCGCCGGCCGCTGCTGGTTGTTTTTTACATTGTGGCGCGGCTGGGACTTGTGGTGCGCCGGGGGACTTCGGCGTCGGCCGTGCACATAGGACGGCCGCGCTTATTACTAGAGTCCCCGGCTTTGCGGCCTAGTTTTCGTTTCGTTCCCGCCCCAGCCCTGCCAGTCAGAGGAGGGGCGGGACGCTGTACAGTAGCTCAGCGCAGGGAGCTGGAGTCTGCTTTGCATTCTCCAGCCCCCTCTCACTGAACACAGTGAGACGCCGGGTTCCCGCTCTTGGCTGGGGCTCGCCCACGGCCCGCCCCTCTGCACAGGACGGGGAAGAGAAGCCGGCAGCCATTATGGTTTCCACTCTGGGAGAACGGAACCAGTCACAGGTTTTTGGGCGACCTCGCACCCGCTCTTGTGCGGGCGGTAAGCAATGACACCACTAATGCTGAAGTGGGCTTTTGGGCTGTGTGCTGATATGCTATGCACTGTACTGTACTGTCGCTATTCTGGGCAACAGCAGCAAATAAGCAATGCTGCTGAGGCACAAGCTTTCAATGCTTCTTCGTTTGCATGTGCTGCAGTGTTTACTGTCAGATTGGGCAACAGCAGCAGTAGAGCAATTTGTGCTAAGGCACAAGCTTTCAATGCTGCTTCGCTTGCATGTGCTGCACGGTTTATTGTTATGATATACATTCATCTTGGCTAATGCGCCCAGATAAACAGACAAAAGCAGCAGTAGAGCAATGGTGCTACGGCACAAGTTTTCAATGCTGCTTGACTTGCATTGGCTGCAGTGTTTACTGTCATGCTTGTATGCTATACATTCACTGTATGTCGCTATCCTTGGCTAATGTTCCTGGATAAATAGACAACAGCAGCAGAAAGGCTTGGGTGCTAACGCGCAAGCTTTCAATGCTGCTTGGATTGCATGGGCTGCAGTGTTTACTGTCATGCTGTATGCTATACATTCACTGTATGTCGCTATCCTTGTCTCATGCTCCTAGATAAATAGACAACAGCAGCAGAAGAGCAAATGTGCCAAGCCACAAGTTTCAATGCTGCGTGTACTACATGTGCTGAAGTGTTTATTTGTACTTCATGCTTGTATGACTATTCACTGTACGGTCGCTATCCTCGGCTAGGCTCTTAGATAGCTAGACAACAACAGCAGAAAAAGACAAGTTGCCAATGCACGGGCTTTCTATGCTGCTTGTACTGCATGTCATACGGTTTCAGGACCCCCAGTGCGTGCAATTGCTCAACCGGGGTCTCTGCTATATGTGGCCAAAGGAACCACCTGTGATCTCTGTCCAGAGACAGGGACGAAGTTGCAGTTTTTCCGCTGATATATTGTCTGTGACTATGACTGACATCTTACAGACTTTGCACCCCAAGCAGACCGTGGGCAATATGGTTGCAATGACCCTGGCCGCCCTGATCTGGAGCATCTCAAGGCGCCAGAGTGATTCCAGGCATCCCAGAGAGCAGGCATCCGACACGGTCGACAGTCCCAGATGGCCTAAGCGGGCTCGCTGGCATTAGCCCTCGACTACATCACTGGGCAAGGTCCCAGCTGGAGTACTCTCTGTACGATGAGGCAGACGTAGCTGTTCAGGACTCTGTTCCTGAGACCGCTCTCAATCCGGATACACCGGATGGTGACGCTATAGTGAATAATCTTATTGCGTCCATCAACGAAAGGTTGGGTATTTCTCCCTCAACTCCTCCAGTGGAGGGGTCAGCTTCACAGCAAGAGAAATCTCTATATATTGAGTACTTGTTTAGCACTCTGACTCCAGAGACGCAGTCCAGAAACGACACGCTTATCACGATAAGCGTTTCTCCGACCGTATTAATGAGACACGTGTCGCT
The DNA here is from genome assembly GCF_048569485.1 of Anomaloglossus baeobatrachus. Lineage (NCBI taxonomy): Eukaryota > Metazoa > Chordata > Amphibia > Anura > Aromobatidae > Anomaloglossus > Anomaloglossus baeobatrachus. Next base: position 594,298,442 of record NC_134356.1, read on the forward strand.
CCCCCTGACGTGGTCAGGCGCTAGACCCAGTATCCAAATGTGGATCCCCCAATCTCCATGCTTGCAGCTAGATCTATAGTTGTAGTGGTGGATAGGACTTCACTTCAAAATGCCATTGACAGGCAGATTGGCCTCTGGTTGCAATCTGTCTATGAAGCTGTCGGCTGCTCCGGCAGTCGCAGCCGTGAAGGCACTCCAAGCTATTTCAGCTAGTATTGCGCAGAGGGTCGCTGTCACAGGTACTCTCGGTCCCAGCAGCGTCTTTAACTCGCAATGTCGGCATGGCGAATCATGCTGTTATTGCTGTCCGAGACTCTACGAGCCGGACGTCAGTGGCATCCGCCAACTCCGTGTTTTTACGCAGAGGCTAGTAGTTGAGAGATTGGAACAGAGGCTGCTTCCAACGAAGTGCTTAACCAGGTTGCCTTTATCTAGTGATAGTCTGTTGGTAAGGGTTGAATGAAATCATTCAACTATCCAAGACGACTCAAAAAGCCCAGAAGGGCATAGATTCCTAGCGGGCTCAATTCACGCCCGGGGAAGGCAGCCGGAGGATCCGCTACCAAAGCGTTTTTCCTCATAATTTTCAGCCCTCTCACTCCGCAACCGCGGGGGGGCAGACTCCCCCGCTTTAGCGGCATTTACCTACCGCAGGTTGAGGGCCTGTGAGTGAGTCAGTTTGTTTTCAAACTACCGCACCGACCGAGCCGAGGCTCTTCTGCAGGCGGAAAGAGCGGTAATCCCTGTTCCTCTTCAGGAACCAGATACGCATTTTGCCCCGACCTGGTCGTGGTGCCAAAATAGGACGGCTCCTTCCGTCCCGTTCTGGACTTTATACTGCTTAACGAGCACGTGAAAACCAGGCGGTTCCGGATGGCATCACTCCGCTCCGTCATTGCCTCTCTGTCTCAAGGAGTTTTCCTAGCTTCAATAGACATCAGGATGCTTATCTACACGTGCCGATTGCTCCGAGGCACCGGCGTTGTCTACGATTCGTTATTAAAGACGAGAATATTTCGTTTCGTAGCCATACCCTTTGGCTGGCGACAGCCCCACGGGTGTTCACCAAGTTCGTGGCAGCAGAGGGAGCAGTCCCGCGCTCTCACGGTCACTCTGTGATCCTTTACTTGGGCAATCTACTGGTCAAGGCACTCTCCTTTACAAGCATGCCAACACAACCTGAACATGGCGCTGGACCCTTCCCAGAGTTTCGGGTGGGTCTTCAACTTTTCAAGGTTGAACCCAATCGCTGGCATCTCCTGGAGAGTTTTCACACTCTCTCAGCGATAGTGAAGCTTCCGCTGGACAAACAGCGTTCACTACAGACGAGGGGACAGTCTCTCCTTCAAGGAGGCGCCTCATCCAGAGGCGAGTTTTAGCTTTTCCAGACGGTCAAAGACCATCTTCAGAGGAGTCCACTCTTCAACTCAGTGGTCTGGAGCTCTGGGCAGTGTATCTTGCACTGCAAGCCTTCCTGCAGTGGCTGGAATGCAAATAGATCCGAATTCAGTCGGACTATCCACAGCGGTGGCATACACCAACCACCAAGGCGGACTACGCAGTCGACAAGACTCCCAAGAGGTCCGGCGGATTCTGCTATGGGTAGAAGACAGAGCATACACCATATCAGCTGTTCACATCCCGGGCGTACGACACTAGGAAGCAGACTTCCTCAGTCGCCAGGGCGTGGACGCAGGGGAATGGGCTCTGCACCCGTTTGTTTGCAAGAATTCTGTAGACGCAGGATGAAGACGGACGTCGACGTCATGGCTTCTCGGCAACAACAAGGTCCCGATTTTCATGACGCGGTCTTACGATCAAAGAGCTCTGGCGACAGGCGCCTTGGCTCAGGATTGGTCACAGTTCCAGCTACCGATTGCTGCCACACCATCCTCGTCGCCCCAGACTGGCCGGGGAGGTCGTGGTACCGTGATCTGTGGCATCTCACCGTCGGTCGACCGTGAGCACGACGTCATTGCCACCATGAGACGGGCTAGCCAGCCGCGGTCTGCCAAGATCTACCACAACTCGTGGAAGATATTCTTATCTTAGTGTTCTGCTCAGGGAGGGTCTCCCTGGCCATCGGCATTGCCTACTTTGCCTTCCCTCCTGCAATCTGGTTGGGAAAGAGGTTGGTCGCTCGGCTCCCTTTAAGGGCAAGTCTCGGCACTATCCGTGTTCTTTTCGGAAGCGTCTAGCACGTCTTCCTAAGGTGCGCACGTTACTACAGGGGGTTTGTCATATTGTGCCCCCGTACAAGCGGCCGTTAGATCCATGGGATCTGAACAGGGTACTAGTTGCTCTCCAGAAGCCGCATTTCGAGCCTCTGAGGGAAGTTTCCCTTTCGCGCCTGTCACAGAAAGTGGCCTTTCTGGTTGCGATCACGTCGCTTCGGCGAGTGTCTAAGCTGGCGGCTCTGTCATTCAAGGCTCCCTTCCTAGTGTTCCACCAGGACAAGGTAGTGCTGCGCCCTATTCAGGAGTTTCTTCCTAAGGTTGTATCCGCGTTTCTTCTTAATCGGGATATACCCTTTCCTTCCTTTTGTTCTCATCCGGTTCTCCGGTATGAAAAGGATTTACAGTTGTTAGTTCTGGTGAGAGCACTCAGAATCTACATTTCCCGCACGGCGCCCATGCGCCGCTCTGATGCATTTTTTTTTTTTTTGTCCTTGTCGCTGGTACGCGCAAGGGGTTGCGGGTTTCTAAAGCCACCATGGCTCGATGGATCAAAGAACCAATTCTTGAAGACTACCGTTCTGCGGGGCTTCCGGTTCCTTCAGGGCTGAAGGTCCATTCTACCAGAGCCGTAGGTGCGTTTTGGGCATTACGACACCAGGCTACGGCTCAACAGGTGTGCCAGGCAGCTACCTGGTCGAGCCTGCACATTTTTCACCAAACATTATCAGGTGCATACCTATGCTTCGGCGGACGCCAGCCTAGGTAGAAGAGCCCTGCAGGTGGCAGTGGCTTCCCCATAGGGGAGGGCTGTCTTGCAGCTCTAACATGAGGTATTTCTTTACCCACCCAGGGACAGCTTTTGGACGTCCCAATCGTCTGGGTCTCCCAATAGAGCGCTGAAGAAGAAGGGAATTTTGTTACTTACCGTAAATTCCTTTTCTTCTAGCTCTTATTGGGAGACCCAGCACCCGCCCTGTTGTCCTTCGGGATTTTTTTTGTTGTTTGCGGGTACACATGTTGTTCATGTTGAACGGTTTTTCAGTTCTCCGATGTTACTCGGAGTTAATTTGTTTAAACCAGTTATTGGCTTTCCTCCTTCTTGCTTTGGCACTAAAACTGGAGAACCCGTGATATCACGGGGGGGTATAGCCAGAAGGGGAGGGGCCTTGCACTTTTTAGTGTAGTGCTTTGTGTGGCCTCCGGAGGGCAGTAGCTATACCCCAATCGTCTGGGTCTCCCAATAAGAGCTAGAAGAAAAGGAATTTACGGTAAGTAACAAAATTCCCTTCTTCTAATAACATCATGAATGGAATCGGTTAATTCTGCCAACTTTATCTTCATCTACCTGCGATTCTGACAGTCACTTGCACACAATGCTTTTTCGCTCATTGTGATCACTATACCTGAGCGAGAAATGGTTAAAGGGGTTGCCTCACAAAAGACATTACTATACATGTATGGTGGATGCCGGTCCCACGTTTCTGTCCAAAATGGTTCCTGTTCTGAACGGTGGTTGAACAGCAAGGGATTTTGGAACCCTTGTTCTGGAAGTTCAGAGATGCAGGTCCCACCATAAATGTCTTTCATTAAACAGCCCCTTTAACTAGAATCTGCCAGCGCCAATCTATCCGTGATTTATACTGCAGCCAGCGATGCCATATAGCTGGTGGAATGTCTTCCACACCTCAGCTTTGCTTCTAAGGTTATACTCTCATCAGCTCAACACTGTGCATTATTAAACTATAGTGGCATGTGAAAGTTTGGCTAAATCATCCTGAAGGTCTTTTACAGTCAAGCAGGGGTTCTGATTTGCTTCTCTAGCAGCTCTCACGGAAATGTTGCTTGGTCTTCCAGACCTTATCTTGACCTTCACTGTTCCTGTTAACTGCCATTTCATAATCACATTTGAAGTGAGGAAAGGGGAACTTGAAAATGCTTTGTGGGCATCCAAGCATTTTTCTTTTCATAGTGCTAGGCAGCTGCTTAGAAGATCCCATAGCTACTGTTTTTTTTGGCACAAGGTTAGAGGAGGTTGGGTTTTTATAAAGCTGCCAAATTTGCGTCACCTTGCCTTTCTGACCAATGATAGTGAATAAGCTATAACCCTAACAGGCTAATTAAGGTCTGAAATCTTGGTCAAAGTTATCTGAGCACACACATCTCCAAAGATGACCAAACTTTTGCACCAGCTCTTTTTTTTTTTCCTTTTTTTGTAACTTTTCAAATGAAAAAGATGAAAATATATATATATTTTTGCCTAAAATGCAAAGTAAATGTGTCATCTTTAGCTTTAGAGATCATTTTATCTTCAGCTTGCTTAACTGTTCACAATAGCGGTAATTTTGACCAGGGGTGCCCAAACTTTTACATGCTGCTGTATATCTATTGAATCATAGTTTTCTGTAAAACAATCCCTTCTATTGCACTAAAGCTCGTTCTAAATTTTTCTTTTAGATCAGGCAAAATATTCCAAATTTTTATTATTTAAATAAAAATATGTTCCTGTGTGTAGCTATCACTGTTAAACTCGTTATGGCGCCCCCTGGGGTTCTTTTAATTTACTTTGCAGAACATTTAACAACTGTGTCCAGTGTGGGTGGTCACACATGCTCAGTCAGCGCCTGGAGGACCCCATTGACCTACAATAGGGCCCATACACAATGCACTAACTTTGCCTTAAAATATGATTGAGGCTTTGAACTTAGCCTCTAATTCCGATACACATCAATGGGGAGTGGGGTGGGTGCAGATGTTGCTTTAGGACTCAGTCTTCACACTATTCCTCTGCAGAGGGAGAATAGACAGGATTATCTCAGATTTCTTGCAGAAAAGGTGCCACTCATTTCCATCGGCTCTGTCCTCCTCCCTATTCCCTGGAATAAGGCTATGGTGCAATACCAGACACAGCCTGTGGCTAAGTGTGGCAGTGTTACTAGATTAGAGAAACCATGTTTGTCTATTTTTTATTTTTTTTTTCATTTTTGTGAATAGTTTTGGATCTTTTTACAAGAAAATGAGATCTCTATTAACGTGAATGGAGACCCCCGCCCCTCCTGCGTAGCTCCAAAATATGAAAACTGAGGTTGTGACATCCCGGCCTCATTTGATGTAAACTTTTAGATTTTTTTTTTCTTCTTTAACATAGCAGAAAATTGTGCGTTTTTTGCGGCAAAGCTCGTTCGGGCTCACTGCGTTTTTATGCTTTTTTTATCAGTGAACAATGCCATTAAAGATTGTTGGGGAAAAAAAAAAAGGTCTGATGTCATTTCCTTCTTCAATATGTTCTCCATTCTCCACTAGTGTATGCAGGAGAGCAGACAGCTGCAGAACTACAAGGCTCAGCATGCTCCATCCACTAGTGTATGCAGGAGAGCAGACAGCAGCTGCAGAACTACAAGGCTCAGCATGTTCCATCCAGGACTGTATGCTGGAGGGAGAGGCTGGGGGAGCAGAACTACAAGGCTCAGCATACGCCATCCACTAGTGTATGCAGGAGAGCAGACAGCAGCTGCTTCGCCCAATTTTTGTGTCCAGCCAGGTACAACTAGGCAGCTGGGGATTGGAATCTGCAGTGCAGGGTGCCCAAGCTTTCTGGGCACCCCCGCTGCGAATTGCAGTCTGCTTCTACCCCAGAAAATGTCGCTTTCATAGAAGCACCATCTTCTGGTGCTGAATCCAACTCTTCCAGCTGCCCTGATGCTGGGTGGCTCGCTGGGTAATAATGGGGTTAGGGCTAGCTGTATATTATCAGCTGGCCCTAAGCCCGAAATTCATGGTGTCACGCCAATATTATACATGGCCACCATGAATTTCTAGTAAAGATAAAAATATTTTTCTGTGTTGCGTTTTTTTTTTATTATAAATGAAACACAACACAATTAGTGACTCCATCTTTATTGAAATAAAGAATATATATAATATTTATTCACTTATATAGCGCTATTAATTCCACAGCGCTTTACATATATTGGCAACACTGTCCCCATTGGGGCTCACAATCTAAATTCCCTATCAGTATGTTTTTTGGAGAGTGGGAGGAAACCGGAGAACCCGGAGGAAACCCACACAAACACGGGGAGAACATACAACCTCCTTGCAGATGTTGTCCTGAGTGGGATTAGAACCCAGTACCCCAGCGCTGCAAGGCTGCAGTGCTAACCACTGAGCCACCGTGCCCCTCCGCAGCAATCCTGGGTCAAGGGTCCCGCGCCGTCCAATCCGGATCCAATATCATCTGATTGGTTTGCTGGAAGGCATACCGATCAGATGATGTGTCAGGTTCAAGGGCCTGAATCACATCACACATCAGCTGATTGTATAAAAGCCGTTTATACAATCAGCTGATACATCAGTGCAAAAAAAAAAATACACACGTCTGTGCTGACTCCCGTCCGATCGCTGCAGGTAATCAGCTGATGAAGTCTCCTGACGGCATCAGCTGATAGTTTAAGCCGGCCGGGCGGTAAAAAGCCGGCGTCACCACGAGACTTACGATCAGCTGACGCGTCAGGTGCCGCATCAGGTGACCGCATCAGGTGATCACCGCCAGGTCCGGGAATCTGCACACAGCCGGAGCGGGGGTGGTGGTACTGGGAGGAGGAGCTGGGAGCGGACATGGCACCTGGAGTCTGCTGACAAGTGAGTATGAGATTTTTTTTTTTTTTTCTACTGTTCACTTTTGATTTCGCAGCTGCTTCCACCTCCCGTCCGGACATGGTGCGGCACGGGAGTGGACATGGCGCTGGGCGGGAGGTGGTCGCAGCGGTGACGGTACCGGGATGATTCACGCTTCTGTGTTTACTAAAAGAAGGAATCCTCTTCCTGTTCATGTCACTTAACTACCCACCCCTTGCGTTTATAGCTGCGTTTTTAGTCATAGAAATGCACTAAAACGCAGCTGTATTTGCAGTTTGCGTTTTTCGTTGCGTTTTTGAACATCTCATTAAACTCAATGGGTGAAAAACGCAGAAATAATTGACATGCTGCGTTTTTGTGGGCACCACAAAAACGCAGCTAAAAAAAACCCCGCTGTGTGCAGACAGCAAAAATGAAAACTCATAGACTTTGCTGGGGAAGCAAAGTCATGCAGTTTTCTGAACAGAAACGCACCCGAAAAACGTGCACACACAGCCTTACATGGCCGGTTTGTTCCTCTGTTACTGGGAAATTGGCTTTTGCATGGAAATACAAATAAGGAGGAAAAAACTTCAGCATTAAAGGGAACCCCTCACCACATTTGTCCCCTATAAGCTGCGGCCACCAACTGTGAGCCCTTAAATACAGCATTCTAGAGTGCTGTATATAAAAGTGTTCAGGCCGTTCTGTATAACGTAACCATATACATTTTTATTATAATCAGCCGCAGGCCGGTCCAGTTCGATTGGTGTTGCTGGTCTGTCGGGCGCCTCCTCTTTTCTTGCGATCACCGTCCTTCTTCTTGCTTTGTGTGGACGACGAGTCCTACGTCATCCACACAGAGGTCTCCATTGCGGTCCTGCGCCTTTCACTCTGCCCTGCTGAGGGCAGATCAAAGTATTGTAATGTGCAGGCACGTGGAAAGGTCAAAGAATTCACAAGCATGCGCACTACAATACTTTGATCTGCCCTCAGCAGCGCAGAGGGAATTTTGCAGTAGTGGACACGGCGGATGACGTAGGACAAGCCATTCACACGAAGCAAGAAGGAGGACGGTGATTGCAAAAAGAGAGGAGGCGCCAGACCAACACCAGTGATGTCCATCAGACTGGACCGCCCCCAGGTGAGTATTATAAAGGTATTTTTTATGTCATACACAGCGGCCTGGGCTCTTATATACAGTATACTACAATGCAGTATATAAGGACTTACTGGTGGTGGCTGGAGCTTATATGGAACAAATCCGGTGACCGGTTCCCTTTAATTTACATGGAATCTGTGAGCACAAAATGACTGTTCAAACAAAACACAGGCACCCTTGACTTGCTTTCTATCTACCTCCATTGTCTTCCTTCATTTATTCACATCTTTGACTTTGTGAGAGCCAGAGGAAAGCGGAGAAAAGGTTGGACAAGTAGGTGTGAAGGTGCAATGAATTATTTGGTCATGCCAAGGGTGCATTGAGTGCCTGAGCTTGGTTTGAACAGGGTTTTTTTTTTTCCTCTTTTGCCGACACGCTCTGTTACATCTCAAGGCACTAAAGAGGCTTTATTGGGTTACCAAAACCAGTTCCAATTATTTGCCCTATCAGGATTTAACACACTATCTGCCCACAACTCATTTGTGCAAACAAGTCATTTTATTTTGATGACCAAATTATTCCATAATGCACTGGCCATCTGTAGTGAGACAACCTTTTATAGTACTGTGATTTCTGTCTTGGAATCCAAATTATAAGATTGGGTCATCTGGGCAATGCCTTACCTATGGCAAGTAGAACTTCATATACATATAAATGTACAATACGAACATCTAATAACTTAAGGTTTTTTACGTGAGTTATCTTTGAGATCTAACCTATGGCAAAATGGAAAGATTTTTGTAAAAAAATGCAATGGTTTTTGAATATGTAACAAGACCACCATAAAAATAACTCCTATAAATGTACCCATCCTACAAGTATGGCTAGAAGACACATTGTCCTCTTGTTATCATCCCAGGCACCATAAAGATGGAGGGTAACACCTATGGAGGGGCAAAAATAAAATAAAATAAATGGGGTCCACTAGGTAATAGACAGCTAGACAGCTCACCTCCTCCCTCTCTATGCATTGTGATATCTGCACATTACTCAGTTTTCTTACTTTTTTGTCCTTGTGTATAGTTAAAAGCAAAACTGCAAGATGAGTAATAATATATACACGGTGTGTGTATGTATGTATGTATATATATATATATATATATATATATATATATATATATATATATATATATATATATATAGATATAGATATAGATATAGATATAGATATAGATATAGATATAGATAGATATAGATTATATATAGATATATATATATAATATATATATATATATATATAGAGAGAGATATATATATGATATAGATATAGATATAGATATATATAGATAGATAGATATATATAGATATATATAGATAGATAGATATATATAGATATATATATAGATATATATATAGATATATATATAGATAGATATATATCTATATATATATATCTATATATATATATATAGATATATATATATATCTATATATATATAGATATAAAATTTATTTATTTATATTTATAATTTATTATACAGCTCTGGTAAAAATTAAGAGACCACTGAGAGATTTATAAAAATCAGCTTCTCTACATGTCTGACAGCCACTCCATTCCAGTGTCATTTGAATTCCAACCAGAGTACAGACTGGCAGAGGGCGACAGCGACTCTCCGTTGCACGGATGACCATCATCTTATTCAAATTTCACTCAGCAACCACAGGATGACATCAAGTGACCTACAAAAGTAATGGCAAATGGCAGCTGGGGTGAAGTGCATGGCAAGAACAGTTTGTAACAGGCTCCTAGAGGGCAGGGCTCAAGTCATGTAAAGCTAGAAAAAAGCCTTTCTCTATCGTTTCATTGGGGGACACAGGACCATGGGTTATGCTGCTGTCACTAGGAGGCTGACACTAAGTAAACAGAAAAAGTTAGCTCCTCCCCAGCAGTATAACCCCTGAGCCGGAGGCGGGCTCAATCAGTTTTTTGCTTAGTGTCGTAGGAGGCTGATGTGGGCCGACTGGGCCCCCTTCAGCCACTTGATTTTTTGCGTATATTTTTTCATTTTTTTCTCGGCGACGCTCGTCGCTCTCATCTGTTGGAATTCTCTTTTTCTGCAGGTATCGTTTCTGTGCACCCAGGTCTCCGTTAAGACGTTTGGAGTGGACCCTTGATGTGCTCGGGGGACATCCAGAGTTCGCCGAGTTACCGCGTGATCACAGACAACTACCAGACACAACGTTTCCCAGCGGTAAGCCATGTCATTGTCATTATTCCCTTCTCCAAAGGGGTTTCGGAGGGAATGGCCGTGCTACGCTGGAGTCTTTGATTGATCACAGACATCTACCAGACACGGCGTTTACCAGCGGTAAGTCGTGTTTTTTGTCATTATCATTCCCCCAAAGGGCTCTAGAGAGAGGGGGCGGTCCACCTTGCAGAGACGGAGATGGCAGGCCCCTGCGGTTTTCAGTGGAATCCAGTTCGCTGTGTGACTGTGTTATCACGGATAATCCCAGGACTCGATGTTTACCAGTGGTAAGTCCTTTCATTGTCATTACCCCTTCTAGAAAGGGGCTCCGAAAGGAAGGGGCACCCCACCCTGTAGTCGACCCGCCTGTGTTCCTCCGGGTTTCTCGTCCCGAACGTGGCATCCCTCAGAGAATCAGCGGACACCATACTCAGCGGACCACGTTCCACCTATGCCGTCCCAGGACTGGTTATCATCTTCTGTGAGTACCCTCTCTTCACAAGCCTGAGGTCTGCCTGCGGCTCGGCCTGAGCCTCTACCATCAGTGTGTCCACCCGTCGAGACCTCTGACTCGGGATCAGGATCGCAGATTCGACATCTAGGAAGTCACTGACTTCCCTTCCGACTTTAGGGAACGCCCCTCTGGAGATAGGCGAGTCCAGTGGCCCCCCTTGGCTACGTCAGGGTAGAGTACTTCTCCCCTAGACTACGTAAGGGAAGGGTACATCCCTTTCCCTGCATCGTCCCAGATGCATCAGGATCGTCCCCTCACACTAGGGCCCAGCCCGTTCACGCCGCACCCGTCGGGAAGCCTCTATCCCTCCAACAGCCCCTCCGCCTTGCGTGGCAGTGGACCGTTCCAGTTTTTATAGCGGCGCTTGCGGGGATCACTGTCCCTGCGCATCCTGCTATACAGAGCTGCTAGGTTCTCTACGCCCAGGTACGGCCGGGAGGCCCAGAGTTCTCCCTTCAAGGATCCTCGCTTGAGGTTTAGACCGTCATATCCACTGTTTCGCTACTAGGGTAGCTGAGATACCGGAAGGAGTCCTCCCAGACCCCGGCTCGGTCCATCATCCCTTAGGCACGGTTTTTTCGAGCCCGTTCAGGAGTAGCTACTCCTCACGCAGGAATAGTTTCCTTCCTGGAACAGAGTTCCGCGTACCCTTGCCACCCGCTCCCGTTTTGGCTATGCGAGTCCTCGGCAGTCTGTGGCGGTGATAGCGACGGTGCACTTACCAGATTTCATCCCTGACTCTCCAGCGGACCACACTGAAGATCGGAGGCAAAAAGGGTTCCGTCTTCGCGGGTGATCCGCCAATCTCCTCTTAGCGGACCAGTCTTCGATACCGTCCCTTGGGAAGCTTCCCTTTCCTCCTCTGGAGGATATTATCAACCGTCACCAGTCTCCCGTGCTAGGCTATGCTACCCCACCATTCCTCGGCACGGTCCCGAGGGACAGCCCTAGAGCGTTGTCTCCCTTTCAACATTCCGGAAACCACAGCCATCCGGTTAGCCCGGTTACAATTTCTTCTCTGGGTCGGGGTTGCCCAGTCAGGTTCCAGTCGGACCATGCCACAGCGGTGACGTGCATCATCCACCAGGAAGACGCAGAGAGTGTCATGGCAAGGGAAGAGGCCAGGAAGATCTTGCTCTGGGACGGGTCCCTTAACTCGCTAGTCTCGGCAGTACATCCCTAGCATGGACGTTTGGACGGCCGATTTTCTCGGTAGAAAAGACCTCCCTTAGGAAAAGGGCTCCTCAACAGGGAAGTCACCAGTCAGATCCCTGGCGAGGGAAGACCTCCAGTCGGGGACCTATTGTTCTTCCGTTCCAACTTTCAAGTCAATGGTGCTTCGAGTGTGCCACCTGCTCTGGACTAGGTGACGACGCCCTCGACCGGTCGTGTAGCCTGTTCAGGCTCTCCTGCATCTTCCCGCGGCTTCCCATGGTCTCGAGGGTTCTCAGGATGGACCAAGGCAAAGATGCCTCTGGAGTGGCCCAGGCGAGCATAGTTCACATAGCCTACTCAACTCCTCACGGAGGCCCCGGGGCTCCTTCCCGACCGCCAAGTTCTCCGTGTCGGGGCCCCTCTCTTCTATCAGGACTCAGAAGTCCCAAGTTCGACGGCCTTCACCAGTGGATCCCGGGTGCTGCCTCGGTCAGGTCTGTTGACAAGAGTATTACAGACAATGTGGAGGGCCGGGAATCCAGTTTCCTCCAGGATTTATTTCCACTCGGGAAGAGCTCCCCCGGCGGGTGAGGACCACATCTTCCCTCCTTCTTGCTGGCATTCTTCCAGTCAGATCCGAATGCGGCCCTCTCGCGCGTCCCTGTATCGGCCAGGTGTCGGCCTGTTTTCGCTTCGGTTTTTCGGAGTCCTTTCACTTCCCGTCCTCCAATCAGAGCCTTCGCTCAGAGAAGCGTCCATCTGGCTCGGCTGTATCATCGTTCACTAAGGACGTGGGTCCTTATTCCAGTGTTGGGTTCGTTCAAGGTACCCCTTTTTCTCCCGGCTTCCACCTGCTTTGATAGGTGGGCTCCTCGTGGCTATCTCGTTGTTACAGACGGCATCAGGGCGGACAGCCCTCTTGTCGTTTTTTCCCCCCCTTTTTTTTTTTCCGGCTCCTCCAGCAGGACAAGGGGAGGCTCCGGCCAGAACTCTTCGTTTCTGTCCAAGGCAGCTCGCTGTTTCCTTTCAGAAGAGGTGTTTAGTTTTTCGGTTTTCGGTTCTAGTCTCCTCTCTCAGCCGGAAAGGGGCCTAGTTCGTTCCTGAACTGGTACGAGCCCTCAGTCTTACATGTCTGCAGGCCACCCTTTTCGGTTACACCGACAGTCAGTCCATCCCTCCACCCGTTCCCAAGAGGCGCATGCCGGCGCCAGGGGCCAGATTTTTCACATGGATCCATTCCTCCATATGTGAAGACTATCGCATGAAGGGCGGACTTCTGCCGCGGTCTACCGAGCAAGGGGTACCCTTTGGACGTTTGCACTCCAGACGTCGACCGACTAGGTCCCCTGGGCCGCCACCCGTTCTACTCGACATACCTTTTACTAGTTTCTACCAGGGTCACACCCAAGCTTCGGCAGCGGCCAGTCTTGGAGTAAGGTTTGCGGGTGGCAGTGGCACACCTGTAACAACGTAGGTGCTTGTAGGTCTGGCGCAAGCCCGACAGGGGGAAGCGGTTGCCTTCCTATCTCCGGTGATGGTTTTTCTTCCCACCCAGGGACTGCTTTTGGACGTCCCATGGTCCTGTGTCCCCCAATGAAACGATAGAGAAAGAAGGATTTTTGTGTACTCACCATAAAATCTCTTTCTCTGAGTCTTCATTGGGGGACACAGCACCCACCCTGCTTGTGTTATTTGTTATATATTACCTGTCTGTTACCCCAGTGGCCATTTCCCCAGGCCACTGGTCACACGACTATTAGTCATAGTTTTTACCTTGTTTTATCCAGGATTGTTTGGTTCTCCTCCTACTGCTTGTGCACTAAACTGATTGAGCCCGCCTCCGGCTCAGGGGTTATACTGCTGGGGAGGAGCTAACTTTTTCTGTTTACTTAGTGTCAGCCTCCTAGTGACAGCAGCATAACCCATGGTCCTGTGTCCCCCAATGAAGACTCAGAGAAAGAGATTTTACGGTGAGTACACAAAAATCCTTCTTTCATCAATGAGAAGCAAAGGAAAGCCAGGTTGCAGTTTGCTAAAGTCCATGTGGATTGGACCATAAGGGAATGGAGTAAGGTAATCTTCTCTGATGAGTCTAATTTTCAACCTTGCCCAACACCTGCTCATCTAATGGTGAGACAGAGACCTGGAGAGGCGTATAAGCCACAGTGTCTTTTACCCATTGTGAAATTTGGTGGAGGATCGGTGATGATCTGGGGATGCTTCAGCAAGGCTGGAATTGGGCAGAGTAAACTTTGTGAAGGATGTACGAATCAAGCCGCATACAAGGTTATCCTAGAAAAACAGTTGCTTCATTCTGCTCAGGCAATGCTCCCCAACTCTGAGGACTGGTTTTTCCAGCAGGACAATGCGCCATGCCACACAGATAGGTCAATCAATGTGTGGATGAAGGACCACCACATCAAAACCCTGTCATGGCCAGACCAATCTCCAGACCTGAACCCCAATGAAAATCTCTGGAATGTAATCAAGAGGAAGATGGATAGTCACAAGCCATCAAACAAAGAAGAACTGCTTACATTTTTGCACCAGGAGTGGCATAAAGTCACCCAAAAGTAGTGTGAAAGGCTGGTGGAAAGCATGACAAGACGCATGAAAGCTGTGATTAAAAATCATGGTTATTCCACAAAATATTGATTTCTGAACTCTTCCTGAGGTAAAACATTATTAGGGTATGTGCGCACTAGGCGTTTTTTTCACGCTGCGTTTTTATGTGCGTTTTTGTCTAAAAAACGCACCCGCGGCTAAAAAAACGCGGCAAAAACGCATGCGTTTTTGCCGCGATTTGGTGCGTTTTTTGCTGCGTTTTTGCTCACTGCGTTTTTAATCAGTGCACAATGCCATTAAAGATTGTTGATGAAAAAAAAAAAGGTCTGATGTCATTTCCTTCTTCAAAATGTTCATTGTATGCAGGAGAGCAGACAGCTGCAGAACTAGTGTATGCAGGAGAGCAGACAGCAGCTGCAGAACTACAAGTCTCAGCATCCTCCATTCACTAGTGTATGGAGGAGAGCAGACAGCAGCTGCAGAACTACAAGTCTCAGCATCCTCCATTCACTAGTGTATGCAGGAGAGCAGACAGCAGCTGCAGAACTACAAGTCTCAGCATCCTCCATTCACTAGTGTATGCAGGAGAGCAGACAGCAGCTGCAGAACTACAAGGCTCAGCATCCTCCATCCAGGACTGTATGCAGTTTTTTGCCCAAAAAGAAAAAAAAAATGACGTGGGCTTCGCCATATTTTTGTATGCTAGCCGGGTACAGCAGGCAGGTACGGACTGCCCCCAACCCCCAGTTGCCTATTTGTACCCGGCTGGGAACCAAAAATATAGAGAAGCCCTTTTTTTTTAATTATTTCATGAAATAATTAAAAAAAAAAATGACGTGGGCTTCGCCTAATTTTTGAGTCCAGCCGGGTACAACTAGGCAGCTGGGGATTGGAATCCACAGTGCAGGGTGCCCATGCTTTCTGGGCACCCCCACTGCGAATTGCAGTCCGCAGCCACCCCAGAAAATGGCGCTTTCATAGAAGCGCCATCTTCTGGCGCTGTATCCAACTCTTCTAGCTGCCCTGATGCCGGGTGGCTAGCTAGGTAATAATGGAGTTAGGGCTAGCTGTATATTATCAGCTAGCCCTAAGCCCGAAATTCATGGTGTCACGCCAATATTAGACATGGCCACCATGAATTTCTAGTAAAGATAAAAAAAAAACACAACACACAGAAAAATATTTTTATTAGAAATAAAACACAACACAATTAGTGACTCCATCTTTATTGAAATAAACCCCCCTCCGCAGTAATCCTGGGTCAGGGTCCCGCG